>NC_089589.1:129866427-129999730 GCF_019320115.1 Miscanthus floridulus
TGCTCTGTTATACTTCGTCCTTCCTCTCTTCACAGACATATGGTATATGTATACATACGATGAACCTCTGTCCCGTGCTTCCAAAGAAGTATGAGTGAACCATTATATTCCACAGTCACAGCTTTGCAGACAAAGTGAAGGCTCGTCTGTCTCCCGCACAAAGCAAGGGCCTTCATATATTGGTGCAGTGCAGGCGACAGAAGCAGAGGACACATATGGTGTTGCCACGACATTAGAGGAGAGGAAAACTCCATAATCGCCATTACATTGAGGAGGCTGAGTAAGATCGACCAACAATAATGATTGGGATGCCTGATTTCATTATCATCAATCAGGTCAGAATACAATGTTCTTACTGCATGTCTGCTTTCATCACCATACATTCGGTCCCATTACAAGATCCACGACTTCAGGCCCATTACTTGTGCAAATATATATAGGTCCATTACTTCAAAAAATATATATGGAGTGTACAAAGATACATGGTCAAGACTACAAGAGTGCAGGAGACGGTATCCGTAACCATGATTTGGCAGTATGTCGACAGTCTGCATGTGAACAGAGTATGTGTACTGCGTGCTGGAGACGAGCTTCTACCAAGCAGATCTCAGTCCCACTTGCCAGTGCAAGCTAACATCATGTGTCTGCCATAAGGATCCTGGATGCCTGCATACATTAGTTACACGATCAGTGCATAATGACACTTGAAAATACGTAATAATTTGAGAGAAAAAATATAATTACAAATATAAGAGATGATAATACACATACTTTGGCCAGACTTGAACAGGGAAAAGGTGAACACAAGCACTGTGTTTTTCTTTTGTTCCAAGACAATTGATTGTTTTTCTTCGGATGGGCAGGCTGTAGCCACACTTTGTCTAATCACCATATATTTTGGTCCAATGAAAGCTTTTCCTGCAATGAATCAGAGTATAAGCAATAATTACTAATATGAAAACCCACTTCCGGCCTAGTGAATTAATGCAATTACTAATATGATGCAGCTATGCAGTTACCAGTCTTCGTCTGTGTCTCAATCTTCGAGGCAGACAATCTTGTGCTTTCCAATGTGGCTGATCTTGTCCCATTCGGAGCTACATGGAGATGAGGAGGATTCGTATAGCTTCTTGTTGCAATCCAACTTGAGATACCTTGGGTTTACAGCTTGCAGGTATTCTGGAAGCGTGTCCATGGTGGAGTCCTCCAGTACGAGGCTGTCGAGTGCTGGTACACCTTCTAGAACCTCCAGCTTTGTGCAGCGAATGATCCTAATCTTCTGCAACCTGCTGTCGAGTGCTGTGATCTTCTTCAGCTCAGGGCAGTCAAACACGTCAAGTTCCACAACTGAAGGGATGTTCTCCACATGTGTCAGGTTGGTGAGCTTGTACAGCTATAGTCCTCTAAGAGTATGCATCTTGGTGCTGGCGAGGCCACGGAGGATGACGCTTGGAATTGGGGGCCAATACGATTGATGGCTGGCGCGTCTATGATGATCAGCAATTCCAAACTTGGGAGGCAGCACAGACCATCAGGGAGCTCCGGCTTCTTGGCTTCTCATGATTTGGCGGTAGCTGGTCGATCATGTCTTTGCATGTGTCCAAAACTGAAATCTGCCTGCTAGAGATGATGGATGAGCCCCCGCTCCCACAGCAGAAAGGAATAGGATCCCATCCCTCTGCATAAATAAAGTTGGTTACATCAGAGCTCATAGTAAGCCGTACTGCGCACGCAAGAGGATTTGATTCCATTGAGCTGTTGTTTCTGTTACGATTTCCTTCCTCTCAAAGCAGAGGATGTGTATGTATGTATGTATGTATATTGGTGCAGGCTACAAAGCATAGGATTAACATACAGTGCTTCCTGGGCTCAGAATAAATTATCTCCCCAAATATACGAACACAAGAATAAATATGAAACACGCTAGTGCCAGAGTCTGAACAAAATGACTATATCCAGCACTCTGCTTCACCATGTTATGACTCCAAGCGCCATCAGCCCAAGGCAATCTGTTGTACAGAGTCCTCCGTGTCTCGCTAGAAGTGAAATTTGGCCAAAGCAAGGGCAAGCAGATGGTACGAAATAGCCCAAACATATTGCAGCTGCTCTGCTCGGTTTCTGCACGAAGACAGTACATGTGAACAGAGCAAAGAGTAAGTGGATCAGGTCAGCGTACAGTACATCTTGGTGCTTGCTGTTTGTTACTGTACCACAAAAGATTTCTTCACCACACATTCGGTTCATTGACTTCAAAACAAGAAACAATAATATATATATGCGGTCTACAAATAATATATATTTGCATGTGTCGAACACTGAAATCTGCCTGCTAGAGATGATGGATGAGCCCCCGCTCCCACAGCAGAAAGGAATAGGATTTGACAAAGTTCGTTACATCAGAAGTCCTGCTAGAGATGATCCCATCCCTCTGCATAAATAAAGTTCGTTACATCAGAACTCATAGTAAGCCGTACTGCGCACACAAGAGGATTTGATTCCATTGAGCTGTTGTTTCTGTTACGATTTCCTTCCTCTCAAAGCAGAGGATGTGTATGTATGTATGTATGTATGTATATTGCTGCAGGCTACAAAGCATAGGATTAACATACAGTGCTTGCTGGGCTCAGAATAAATTATCTCCCCAAATATACGAACACAAGAATAAATATGAAACACGCTAGTGCCAAAGTCTGAACAAAATGACTATATCCAGCACTCTGCTTCACCATGTTATGACTCCAAGCGCCATCAGCCCAAGGCAATCTGTTGTACAGAGTCCTCCGTGTCTCGCTAGAAGTGAAATTTGGCCAAAGCAAGGGCAAGCAGATGGTACGAAATAGCCCAAGCATATTGCAGCTGCTCTGCTCGGTTTCTGCACGAACATAGTACATGTGAACAGAGCAAAGAGTAACAGCCTGTTCAGTTGGCTGGTTCATATGGTTGCTCGTTCGTGAAGAAGTACTGCTGGCTGGTTTGTGTGAGAGAAAAATACTATTCTGGCTGGAAATTTACGATCGTTTACGACAAGTCACAGCCAAACGAATAGGCTGAGTGGATCAGGTCAGCGTACAGTACATGTTGGTGCTTGCTGTTTGTTACTGTACCACAAGAGATTTGTTCACCACACATTCGGTTCATTGACTTGTGCAAATATATATAGGTCCATTACTTCAAAAAATATATATCGAGTGTACAAATATACATGGTCAAGACTACAAGAGTGCAGGAGACGGTATCCGTGACCATGATTTGGCAGTATGTCGACAGTCTGCATGTGAATAGAGTATGTGTACTGCGTGCTGGAGACGAGCTTCTACCAAGCAGATCTCAGTCCCACTTGCCAGTGCAAGCTAACATCATGTGTCTGCCATAAGGATCCTGGATGCCTGCATACATTAGTTACACGGTCAGTGCATAATGACACTTGAAAATACGTAATAATTTGAGACAAAAAATATAATTAAAAATATAAGAGATGATAATACACATACTTTGGCCAGACTTGTGTGGTCCAATGAAAGCTTTTCCTGCAACAAATCAGAGTACAAGCAATAATTAATAAATATGAAAACTCACTTCCGGCCTAGTGAAAGAATGCAATTTACCTGAACACACGCGCCATCTTCGATGCAGCCACGCAGTTACCAGTCTTGGTCTGTGTCTCAATCTTCGAGGCAGACAAAGTTGTGACTTCCAATGTGGCTGATCTTGTCCCATTCGGAGCTACCTGGAGATGAGGAGGATTCGTATAGCTTCTTGTTGCAATACAACTTGAGATATCTTGGGTTTACAGCTCGCAGGTATTCTGGAAGCGTGTCCATGGTGGTGCCGTCCAGTTCAAGGCTGTCAGGTGCTGGGACACCTTCTAGAACCTCCAGCTTTGGGCAGCGAGCGATCCTAATCTTCTGCAACCTGCTGTCGAGTGCTGTGATCTTCTTCAGCTCAGGGCAGTCAAACACGTCAAGTTCCACAACTGAAGGGATGTTCTCCACATGTGTCAGGTTGGTGAGCTCGTACAGCCCTAGTTCTCTAAGAGTATGCCTCTTGGTGCTGGCGAGGCCTGCTGGAAGACAGCTCAGCTTGCAGTTCATGATTTGGAGTCCCTCAAGACAAGGCATGGCTATGGTAGTTTCCACATCCATATGCTCCTCACAGTCGTTCCATTCCCACTCTTCCCACTCACATAGCCCAATCAAACCCAGATGTCTCAGTTTAGGAAACGGTATAGATGTACTAGCAGTGGAACCTCTAGCTGCCATGGAGGATGACGCTTGGAATTGGGGGCCAATACGCTTGATGGCCGGCGCGTCTATGATGATCAGCAATTCTAAACTTGGGAGGCAGCACAGACCATCAGGGAGCTGGGTGCAGCAAGGCAGGTTCTGTAACCTCAAATACCTTATGCTCTTAAACTCTGCCGATGCTGGAGCACACATCCAGTCTGGTAGCCGGCGACCAATGTATCCACGACTTCAGGCCCATTACTTGTGCAAATATATATAGGTCCATTACTTCAAAAATTATATATGGAGTGTACAAATATACATGGTCAAGACTACAAGAGTGCAGGAGACGGTATCCGTAACCATGATTTGGCAGTATGTTGACAGTCTGTATGTGAACAGAGTATGTGTACTGCATGAGTGCGTGCTGGAGACGAGCTTCTACCAAGCACATCTCACTCCCAATTGCCACTGCAAGCTAACATCATGTGGCTATGCCTAAGGATCCTGGATCCCTGCATACATTAGTTACACGGTCACTGCATAATGACACTTGAAAATACAACTAAGTGAGAGAAAAATTATAGCTACAAATACAAGAGATGATAATAAACATACTTATGCCAGAATTGGAGTACAAGCAACAACTAATTAATAATCTGGAAAGCAACTTTCGGCATAGTGAAAGAATGCGATTTACAATGGAGCTGTGCTGTCCTCAGTCTTCCTCTGAATATCCATCCGAACTTGTATCTGAATCTTCGATGCAGTTGATGTCGCGTTTTCCAATATGGCTGATCTTCTTCCATTCAGAGCTACCTGGAGATGAGGAGGATTCGTGTAGCTTCGTGTTGGAATACAACTCGAGATACCTTGGGTGTACAGCTCGCAGGTATTCCGGAAGCGTGTCCATGGTGGCGTCCTCCAGTCGAAGGCTGTCGAGTGCTGGGACACTTTCTAGAACCTCCAGCTTTGGGCAGCAAGTGATCCTCATCTTCTGCAACCTGGAGAGGCCGCTGATCCTCTTCAGCTCAGGGCAGTCAAACACGTCAAGTTTCACAACTGAAGGGATGTTCTCCACATGTGTCAGGTTGGTGAGCTCGTACAGCCATAGTTCTCTAAGAGTATGCCTCTTGGTGCTGGTGAGGCCTGCTGGAAGACAGCTCAGCTTGCAGTTTTCGATCGTGAGTCCCTCCAGACAAGGCATGGCAATGGTAGTTTTCACATCCCTGTGCTCCTCACAGTCGTTCCATTCCCACTCTTCCCACTCACGTAGCCCAGCCATATTCAGTCTTCTCAGTTTCGGAAATGGTGCAGATGTACTACCATCGGAACCTCTAGCTGCCACGGAGGATGACGCTTGGAATTGGGGGCCAATACGCTTGATGGCAGGCGCGTCTTTGATGGTCAGCAATTCCAAACTTGGGAGGCAGCACAGACCATCAGGGAGCTGGGTGCAGCAAGGCAGGTTCTCTAGCCTCAAATACCTTATGCTCTTAAACTCTGCCGATGCTGGAGCACACATCCAGTCTGGTAGCCGGCGACCAATGTATCCTCCTATCACACGTAGAGTCTCTAGGCAGGTTGGAGGGCAGAGCTTTTCCAAAACTTCCTCGGTCACACTCTGTTGTTGCTGCTGCTCTGCCTCAGCACCACTTATCCCTATAGTATGTCCACTTGCACTATAGTTCAACTCTAGATACCCAAGGTGGCGCTTGCTGCTAATCATGGCCTTTTCAGCCATCCGGCTGTCCTGCACCTTCTCTAGGAGGCCATATAATGTAAGATCCCTAAGCTGAGAGAGAGGCTCCAGCTCCTGCAAACTGCACCAGCTATTGCTTTCATCCATGTCCACATGTACTGGGAAGCCATAAAGTGACCTCAGATTTGTTAACTCACCAAACCCTTTAGGAATCACACTAACATTTGATCCGTTGATGTTAAGAGATCTTAGATGCAGAAGTCTTATGATGCTGCCAGGAAGATAGCATAGCCTCTTACAGTTACCAAGTGAAATGTATAGTAGGAATTTCATCTTGTGGATGTCATCTGGGAGCCTAGATATATCAGTATCCTCTAAGTGAAGGTATCTCAAGTGCTTCAACATAGACAGAGAGGGAACTAGTGTATCAAAATCGGCAGACAGTATGCACAGCACACGTAGACCGGAGAAAGTACCCACCGAATCACCAGGATGAAAGTTTACCCTAGAGTTTACAATTAATGTTCTAAGTGACTCGTGCCTTTGCAAAACAGCCCATTCCACCACTGATACGGTTTGTCCTATAGATAGGCGACGTACAAGCATCCCACCACCACTGGTAGTAGCCTGCTCTTGGCCAACCATCACAGCTGATTCTTCTCTTACCATATATTCAGCAAAGGATCGGACCACATCATGCATGGTGCACCTGTATCCAGTGAGAGAATATCTTTCCACAGGTTCTATAAGATTCCTCTTTATTAACTCTCGGTAATACTCAGTTGCTATGTCTTCTAACCCATACTCATGTGAACTGGTCCTACTCGCATCTGGTGTTTTAATAAATCCTTCACTTATCCACATTGCAGTAACTACAATCTGTCTAATTTCTTGGCCTTTAGGGAATAGTGAGCAGTACAAAAAGCACTGCTTTAACTGGGGAGACAAATCCTCGTAGCTCAAGTACAGCCGGTTGTCTAGTTCTAGAGGCAGTCCAGTCAGTGACCACGCTGGCATGTTCAGAACAGCTTTCCACTCATGCTCACTTGGGTATCTTGTGCTCAAGAGTCCTCCAATCACTTTAATTGCAAGTGGTAAGCCATCACAATTTTCAAGAATTTCCATCCCAATAGTTTTCAGTTGATCAATTCCATCTACCTGCCAACATTTAATTTAAAGCTTCTTAATTATTTCTAACAACTATCAGGTTGCTTATGTACTTCTCTAAGCAAATAAGCTTCTTCTGTAAAACAATGAAGCGTAGGTTGGCCAACGTATTGGAAGTGTACCGTCCTTTATTCGAAAATAAGCACAAGACCATGCTTGTAAAGGGCCGATTTCAAATGCAATCCGCATGAATGGGCGCAAAATCCCATAAGACTAATATATGGAATCCGAGCATTGCAATTGGGCTTTAAATGTTCTCTTTCGGGAAACAGGACTATACTATAGAAAGTTTCGTAGTGGCTTTCCTTGCAAAAAAAAAAAAAGTTTTGGTTTGGTTCTCATTGGTAGTGGCTACAGGAATCGGACTTTAAATGGTCTCTTTGCGTTTTAAATTTGTTGTGTGGCTTCTATTATTAGCTATAGGACGACTAGGATAGTCGAAAGTCGAAATCTGGGCATTATCTACTAGGACGCACTTGATGCATTAAAATACATTTATATGCAAACTTAGGGTCTTCGTTTTGGTTTATAAGAAATGGTAGACTGAGTAATTTAGTTGTAAATTTTGGACTACTTTACATTATGGTTTGTAATGGCATAGGTGGATAATTTAGACAAACGTTATATTTAGAGGTTACTGATTGACGAAATCCAAACATAGAGATATGGCATTGGGCCGAGCCCGAGCACGCCCGGCGCCTCTGCTTGGGATTCGGGGGCTCGCCAGATGGTGGCGTCCGCTTCCCCAACGAGTTCTCCGTCACGGCCAGCACCTTCGCTCCGGGCCAGGTCCTCAACTTCGGGAGTCTAGCCTACGTCGCTCAAGGAGGCTCCGCCCGCTCAAGTGTAATTTGACCATGGTTCTTCTATATGACCAGGACACTTAGATTGGCCAACATATTAAATGTGTGCCATATTGTAAAGATTAGCGGTAGGGCACTCTTCAATGGTGGTCTTTGCTAAGGGACACTGTTCACTGTTGTCTTGGCTACAAAGTACTTTTCAATGCTGGTAATTGGTTCTTAGACAATGTAGCTATTAAAATAATATTTCTAAGGACTACTTTGGTGAGAGAAGTTAAAAGTGACCAAAATGCACCTGACTATTATAATACAAACCTTTAATAGTTATCCAAAAATTCATAATTGCATATAAAGTTGGATGAAGACGAACTTTATATCAAAATTGTAGTGCTTAGTGAGATCTATAATTTTGTTGTAGACAAGTTTTGGATTGAAAATTATTTATAGTATGAAATAAAATTCCCAAATATTAAATTCAAAGTTAGAATATCTTAAGTCATTTAGAATGCTGAATATTCATTTTATTATTTTATATTTTTAAATTTGAAATTTAACATTTTTAAAACGTCTGTTCCAATGTTCGAAGTAATTTGAAATTCCTAAATTTTGGATTTCAAAATTTAAGAAGAGACTCTATATTACTTCAGATAAAAATTATCATCTACAAAGTTTAGATCCTACTGATAACTACAAATTTTGTATATACCATGTCAAGATCTGAGATCATTTATATTTATAGATTTTGTCAAAATTTGATAATTTCAAAGGAAGTATTGGCAACCTAAATAGTTTGAAACAAAGAATTTGTCAATTACAAAGCTATATATATTATTGAGCTCTACAATTTTGATTATATTTAAAGTTTATGTTCATACGACTTCATATGCAAAAGTTATGAATTTTTTAGATAACTATTAATTGTTGCGCTACAATAGTCAGGGTTATTTTGGTCACTATTAACTTCCACTATAATTGATGTTACATTTCAAATACCATCAAATTTCAAATAGCCAGATTTCATACGGAGCTAGCCATGCACTAAATCTTTCATTGGAGTGAATAATAGCTAACTTGATCCTAGTGTTTTGTTGTTACATTTGATTATTTCTTCTAGATCATAGTTTTACTGGTCTCCTTTTGCTACTCTCATAAGCTGGTGTTCCTAGCACGAATGCTTAGATTTAGTGGAACTCCGATCCATATGCTTTCTATCAAAATCAAGTATATAGCCTAGTTGTATAAAGTATGGATAGACAACTAACCTGATCAGGCTGCAGCTGCTTCTTGAGCAAAGACCAAGCATCATCATTCTCTAGAGGCATGACACGGTGTTGGTGCAGGGGGGCTTGCATCTGTTGGGGTAGGTGTGCAGATCTTGTGGTGACAAGGACCCTGCTTCCAGGTTGTTTCTTGCTAGCATTTCTAACTGGGACACTAAGCACGTCGTTCCACACTTTCTGGCTCCACACGTCATCCATCACTAGCAGAAACCTTCCACTAGACAGGGTGTGGAATAGGGTCTCCGTCAGAGTGTTTTTGTCCTTCTCAGCACCATGGTCGCCTCCAGCATGCTTGATTGCTGTCCTCAGTAGCTCAACCTCGTCAAACTGTTGAGTGATGCTTAGCCATATCGTCTTCGTCTTGAAGTGCTCTTGGATGGTTGCATCATTGAAGATCTTCTGAGCAAGAGTAGTCTTTCCCATGCCACCAACACCAATTATAGACACTACTTTGATGTTGTGATTATCATCACTTGAGGTTAGCAACTGAATGAGCTCCCTTGTATCCCTCTCTATCTGTTCTCCAACTATGGCTGACTCATCGACAAGTGAACTTGTCCTATAGCTAGATAACTCAGCAGCAGTTAGCTTCCTTGGCTCCGGGTTGGAACCGAGGCCAATATTGAACTTGTACTTGTCTGCCTCCTTGTGGATGCTTTCTAGCCTCTGGTTGAGCTCCTTGATGTGGCTGCCTATCTTGTGTGCGAACACAGGATTCCGCAGGCAGAAGAGCAATGGCTGGAAGCAGCTGGGCAACTTCTGTTCCACGCCGTCGCCACCTCTGGACTCCCTGCGCTTGTCGGCCTCGAGCTGGCACAGGTCGAGGATGTCAGTGGCGTCATACATGGCGTTGTTGAGCTTTGTCGACCATCTTTGCACGCTCGTGTCCGTGATGTGCCTCCTCTCAGCATCTGCCATGAAGGCTTTGAGGCTTTCCATGTTGTCCTCCAGCTTGGTGATCTCGGCGGAGATGCCCAGCACCATGGAAACCTCTTCTTGTGCCATGTCTGTTATTAGCTTCTTGACGTAGGGTGCCAAGGCATCCATGACGGCTGCCATGTCTCAACTCTCAAGCACAGTTCCTACATGAGCAAGCAATAAATCCTGAACCATTAGATAGATCCGGGATATCTACCAGCCCTATTAGTGAGCTGTAACAAATCAGTAGTCAAGGTAACTAAGTGCCAAGGTGCACTATTGTAGATTGATTTCTTCGTCAGCTTAAACGTACGTCATCTATAATTTGGACTGTAAGGACTCTGTTAAAGCCAGGATGACCTTATAGATTGATATCTTCGTTAAGCAAAACAAGGATTAGTTAACATGTCATACTGATGAGTGGGTTCATGTTCATGATCTGAAACCTTTAGTGGTTAATTACATCGAGAAGAGCAGCTAGCAGGGCTTCGGCCCCTCCAGTTTTCTCAAAAAAAGAAAAAGAAAAGAAGAGCAGCTAGCAAGGACTGCAGATCGAGTCTGTTTTGCTAGGTCTCTGAGAACGAATCAGATCAGAAAGGAGCTACCTTGAAATCTCGGCGTTGAAGACGGAAGGGAGGTCGGGTGCAACAGCTTCTGGAGTGGATCTTGTCGGTGAATACGGAGTTGAGTTCAGGGACGGCGGTTGTGGGATGGAGACTAGGGGCTCAGAGACGGAGTAGAAGATGACAGGCTTGGCAGAAGGAAGGCTGCTGCTCCCTTGTGCTCGACTCCTGCTCAGAGAGAGAGCTAATAACCTCCCTCGTGATGATGATCATCGATCCGTGACCGTGAGTCGTCAGTCATGTACAGTATATTATATAATATATAAGCAATAATTAAGCATCTTCTTTTCTAAAAGCTTGGCAGTCTAGAACCGCAATACCCTGCAAGCTTGTATTTGTCTTCATCCAGCGCTTAGTGGCATGGCATCTCTCCATTTGCTGCTACATGCATGCATGTGAGCATATGGAATAAAAATAAACTTTACTTGCAGCATGAATTTTTTTATTCAATCTCCCATTCTCTCCTTCACTGTCGGTTCATTAGGCACTTACTCCTCTTTCATCACTCGGTCCTGTCGTCCCCCACTATTTATCTCGCCTGTTCATCTCTCACTCGATAGATCTAGTATTTCAGTCTCATCCTTCTCACTTCGAGTCTGGAGTTGCAAAACATTTGTTAATGCCACACCACTCGTATCTTAGCTAAGTGCAACAAATTATACAAACCATGGTATGTACACCGTTGCCAGCACGTCAGACTTGTATATATATAACTAGAAACAAACAACAAATAATGAGATTAGAACGATAAACTTGTTCCATGTGTACGTCGATGTACTATACTGTATAATAATAATATAAGCTGCCAGTGCTTTTTGTGCATGGCGAACCGCTGTCATACAGTCTTTCCGCATGGAGCTAGTAGCTAGTATGGTTGCGTGCTTAGAAAAAAATATATTACCTACTAGTGCTTGGAAACACGAGTCACATCATCATAATACATTAGTTGCACGAAACAATCTTTGGTACACAGTCAACGTCAGTCGTCGAGTCGACGACTAAACTTTTCATACGTGCTGACTGTATAAGGGATTCCAAAAAATTTTGCGTAGTACCCGTCACATCGAATCTTGTGGCACATGCATGGAGTACTAAATGTAGACGAAAAAAAAACTAATTTTACAGTTGGGTGAGAAATCGCGAGACGAAACTTTTGAACCTAATTAGTCCATAATTAGACACTAATTATCAAATATAAACGAAAGTGTTACAGTAGCCAAAATCCAAAAAATTTTGGATCTAAACGGGGCCTAACTTTTCCTACGTCTAAGCGGCCCGTTAGATGAAGATTATGATGTTACACAGTTGTTGTAGTACTCTCACAAGGCAGTGTACCTACATACATACACAGTCGGCTCAATTGCTGCCGTTGCTTCTAAAAACACTTTTAATTTGTAAATTATACTTCCAAAACCAGATTTGCGCAGGCAGCAGATGCCAGATTAGCTAGTCACGTCGCGTCAAACCACCCCTCTGTCCAATAATGTCCAGAGGTACTAATACTTGTTGGACCCCGAAATGTGTAGTTTTTTTTTTTGAATCCCACGAAATGGGTAGTGTCAGCCCTACCTAGGAGCACGAGCAGACTAAATTTTTTTGGCTGCCCAAGCCCACTCCTTTTATTTTTCCTATATCGTTGTCTGCTTTCTTTTCTTTCAGAATTGACCATGTAATGTAACCCGAAATGGGGGCTGTCCTTTTTAACGTTCCGAGCATCTTGAGTGCTGCCTTTGTTTAAAATAAGAATAAAAAAATTACTCGCCATGATCTAGACCTCGCAAGTCTACACCAAATACGCACCTAATTAACCAAGATGTTTTGCTCTGTGAAATTGACGTGTTAGAATATTGTTACCAATACATCTTCTTGATTGTGCGAGCCAACACTCACCCAATAATTAACATAGACAAAGACAAGCAAGTTGAGGTACATGGGTAGAGACCACATGATTTGCGCTGTCTTTTGCTCCAAAGCTAGTCGTGGGCCAAGAAGAAGAGACCACGGCTAGTCACTGAACTACGCGCATTTCCAAAAACAAAAAAGAAAAGAGAGCACCCAGCCATAACACGCCAACCTGCCAGGCTCGCATCTAGCCCAGCCATGATGCCCTTGCCACACGAAGAAATTAATAGCGGCTCTCGCTGATAGGGGCTTTTGCATATGTATCCCCCACAACTGGCCGAGTTGATGATGGATTAGTAGTAGTAATAGTTTACAGACGGAGTGCGTGGCAAAACTGATTGGGCTTGCTTATCACTACCAATGATGCCAAGAGGTATACGTTGCGCATGAGACTACTTTTTCCCTGTGTCGACCTGAGTCCAAAGCCACAGAGAGCCCAAGCTACAGGGTGCCTTAGCACTGCATCTGCTATGCTTTGTTTCTGATCTGATCTACATCCTCTTTGCTCTATTCACATGAATCGAAGTATGTTATATTATTAAGCATACATATACGGTGGCCGTCTAAGAACCGGTGTGGCCGGTTGGCTCAGGCGGCCTGGACGGTTTCCTCGATCAGCTCAGGTCCCTGAAATTCTTCCCAAAAATCTGAAGTTGGATCGCCTCCAAAAATTCCCAAACTCTGTTGAGATGATTCTTAGGTTTATTAGATGATATCCCCAAAGAATCAAACCCCAGAAACTCTGGAAATGATGCAGATCTGAATATCCATTTAGGGAAGTGGGGTTTTCTCAAGAAATTCTCCCTAGGGTGAAAAATCGTGCTCATGATGAATCTGCCTGATTCACTTGGCTGGGTGTTCATCTGGTGTCCTTTCACGAATTAAACCCAACACAACAACCCCAAAACCTCACGAACTCAAGATCGAGCAAAATGGTGAATAGGGGGAAGAAAGAAGGGAAAAATCAAATACAAATCATCTTAGATCAAAGGCTCAGGTCTTAGAGAGCATGATTGCTTTATTTCCGTGATCTACCAGGTCTGGTTGTCTTACAGAGGATAACTTACAGAAAACTTAAACATAGACATAGTATTGACCTCCCGCATAGTGGATCTCAACAACAGTAGAACTCAACTAAATACTGGAAAAACCTAGATAAGAGGGCCGGAGATATGGGGAAAAAATTGGGTGCAGACCCCTACACCCAACCTCTGTGTAGACCCATCTTGGATATAAGCCATGTGTCTCAAAATGACCATCACACAGTCAGGGGTAGTTGGCAAAAGGCCCACGAAAGTTGGCCCACCGAAGTTTAAGCCTAAGCCAACCTCCCTTGACCGTGTGACGGGCTTTTTGGGACACGTGGCTTCCATCCAAGGTGGGTCTGCACGGTGGTTGGGTGCAGGGGTCTACACCCAATTTTTTTCCGAGATATGGGCTGGTTAGGAGCAGTCATCCTCTTATGTATAGAGATATTACACAACCCCTTAAGCAAAAAGACTATCTCCTAAATCAATCTTACTATTACTAATTAGAGGACTCAACAGAGCCTCCACGTTAATCCTCACCAGATGCGCTAGAAAAAAGATAAATGCTAGAAATTCTCACATTAATTAGAAACATCTGCCCATCAAATCAAATACTCTAACCATCCATCACCGTGGGATCTATTTTATTTCCTGAGAAATTACCCACATCTGCCTTTATAGATTAAAATCATATTTTTGGGAGAAAACAAACTTTGGCCGAGAGAATCTTGATCGGTCATACCACAGAGTCTAACGTTCACGGTTAGTTATTATTAATAAAATATTAAGACGAGTCCTATTAATGGCGTCACATGGTGATGTATTATCAAAATATTATTATATACAGTAACGATGTTAGTAGTTAATTGATAAAATATTTGTATTAATAAAAAAAATATGTATTAATAAAATATCACGTTACCAACATTCACATAGTTGATAAATTATCTGAGTTAAATCCTATTAATCACGTTACATGGTAATGCATTATTCAAATATCATATCTATAGTAGTAACGATTAATAAAATATTTGTATTAATAAAACAAAATATATATATTAATAAAATATCACATTACCGATGTTCACAATTAGCTAACAAACTGTCATATGAGTCCTACTAATCAAGCTCACTGGGTAATGTGTTAATAAATTATCATATCTGTAGTACCCATCACATCCACATTTAGTTAATCTATTAATAAAAAATCTGATAGAATTTTAATAAGGTAATAAAATATGAGAGGCAAACAAACAAGATTCATATGTGCTATTGGACCATTATATATATATATATATATACACACACACACACACACACAAATAAAGAGGAGGAAATTTTCATCATCCACATGTAAACTGAAATTAACTCTCTAAATTTACATCTAAAATACGCACCTGTGTCATTTATGAACTATAATTCTAAATAGCTCATAAATTTGTATCCAAATTACCCACATAAATCACCAACAAAGGCAATATAAAGTAAAACTTTTGAATTATCTAAATTATCCACCTTCACTATTACAAAATAAATAAAAATATCCCTAAATATATGGGAAATACTAATATAATTTATTTTGGGAAGTAAATTAGTAACCATTTTCACATTAGATAAGTTTATTATATGTTGACTAAAATATATGCCATATAGTAATCTATTTTAAAAATAAATAACAATAACACTAAATCTATGTGTAAATAATATTAGAAATTATTATGGTAATTAAGCGAATAACCATTGTTATTTAAATAATTATATTATATCTTGATTAAAACATTATGTCATATCAATACTGATAATCTGATTTTAAGCGTTCTATGTTTATAAAACAATAGTACTATAAAGTATTTAATTTATTTCATACAATAAATTTAACATCTAGATCGTGGCTATCCAATCTATAACGATTTTTTATGCCATCGTAGTAGCTAAGAGTGTTGCCTAAAATCTATACTATTTTCTGAATAACTAGAAGTAGATATTATGATAACACAGTGGAACCTGCTGCCAATCGGATCTTAAAATATCAAAGTATTCATCGTGGGGACATTGGAATTAATAAACATGAACGAGCGTCTCACAAAAAAAAATACTGTCACTAACCAAAAAAAAATACTCCGTCGGTCCCATAGCACAGTGGATTCTAGAGATTGTAAGATGACTTAAGAAAGAATACAAAAGTCACACATGTACACTTTATTTCTAAAAAAAATACATTCATCAAGCCATAGGTAACATAGGTGCCTACATCTTCCAGCTCTTTGAAATTATTTTCAAGTAATAAACAATTATAATAAGGCTTAAATATTGATATCATCAAGCCATGTTACCCATCGTAGATCTCACATCAAGCTTGTCGGGAACCAATACTAGGGTACCCGAAGAGGAAGAGCTAATAACCATCAACATTGATTCATCCGAGTAGTCAAGAGTGCGACTACAGCTCCAACCGACCCCCAGGTGCGCAAGCTCCACCTCGCCCGACCTCTGGGGACGGGCTCTACCTCGCCCGACACCGTGGCCGCAGGCTCCGCCTCGCTCGACCTCTTAGGGCTGGCTCCGCCTCGCCCGGCCTTTGAGGGCGGGCTACGCCTCGCCCGACCTCTGAGGGCTAGCTCCGCCTCGCCCGACACCGAGGCCGTGGGCTCCGCCTCGCCCGACCACTGAGGGTTGGCTCCGCCTCGCCCGACCTCTGAGGGCGGGCTCCGCCTCGCCCGACACCGAGGCTGCGGGCTCCGCCTCGCCCGACCTCTAAGGGCTGGCTCCGCCTCGCCCGGCCTCTGGGGGCGGGCTCCACCTCGCTCAACCTCGAGGGAGGGCTCCGCCTCGCCCGACCCTTGGGTTTGTGCTCCGCCTCGCCTGACCCCGGGGGCGGGCTCCGCCTCGTCCGACCCTAGGGTTTGCGCTCCGCCTCGTCCGACCCTAGGGTTTGCGCTCCGCCTCGCCCAACACCGAGGCCACAGGCTCCGCCTTGCCCGACATCTGAGGGCTGGATCCGCCTCGCCCGGCCTCTGGGGGCGGGCTCCGCCTCGCCCGACCCTTGGGTTTGTGCTCCACCTCGCCCGGCCTCTAGGGCGATTCCGCCTTGACCAACCTCGAGGCCGGGGGATCCGTCTTGCCCGACGGAGACCCATACCACCGCCATCCTCTCCAGGTCCAAGCGAATGGGCATGGGTCAAAGCTCTGACACCAGGGAGGTGACCAGCACGCCCCGATATAACCCGTTGCCGTGACGGGCCATACCTAGGGATTCACATCAGGAACAGCGTCGGGCATACCGGTGCTGCTCTGCCTAACCCTCGTACGAGCACTGACAGGCGTGTCAGTTCACCACGATGTCCACCGGGACGGAGTGGAGCGCCACGACCGGGAGACGACGCCTTCGAATGGCACCAGTGACGGACAGGGCCGCGACGTGGAGCTGTCCCTGTTGACGTCTACAGGGTCGACGGGACCCGCATGAAGAAAAAGAAGGACTCGGTGATCCTGGAGGACTTCTTCTCCTTCTCAATCTCCTCTTTTCCCTCCAGTATAACCCGTGTTTTTCCTTTGCCTGTAAAAGGGAAAGCAGGGCGTTCCATGAAGGGGACTCGAAACCAGATTGATTAAATCACCTTAAGATTAGCTAACTCATATCTAAACTGGATGCAAGGCTCATTTAAGGAGAATATATAATTAATGATTACCATGTGACTCGATCTAAAATGTTAACCTATGGGGTTTGCAAGGTCTCATCCATGGCATGGAGTGTATATAAACGTTGACGCTGGAATACGTGCATAGAGATTGGCTAGCTAGCGAAAGCAAACATATATATACACATGCAATTGAAACAGTAGAGAAGAAACGATGCAAGCAAAAGGCATTATTACGCCTCTTAAAAGAAGAAGATTTCTGTAGCAACGGGAGAGGACGGAGTAGCCACCTCAATTTGCAGGCGCGCGGGGCTTGGGCTGCTACCTGCTCCGCTTCTGCCTCTTGCTGCTGGCAAGGCCCGGTGGAAGACAGCTCAGCTTGCAGTTATCTATTTGGAGTTTCTCAAGACAAGGCATGTCAATGGTAGTTTTCACATCCCTGTGCTCCTCACAGTCATTCCATTCCCACTCCTCCCACTCACGCAGCCCATTCAGATTCCTTCTCAGTTTCGGAAACGGTGCCAATACGCTTGATGGCTGGCGCATCATGGTCAGCTATTCCAAACTTTGGAGACAAGACAGACCATTAGGGAGTTTTTTTTAGCCTAGACTTCTAATGTATAAGTTGTAGTATCTGTACTCTACACAACACATACCACCACACACACGCACACCTTAAGAAGCTACAACCTATACACCTCAAACGTCCTTCTAGAAATCACCTAGTCCGATTATAGCGACACGCCTGAAAAATATGGGAATGATTGATTGTATTCCATCTCAAGTGAACGTCATACATATATAGACCGGGGTGACATCCATGCCAACCACACGGGCGTACATCAAGGAGACTACTATAATTACACATACTATAATTACAATAGTCTAACACTCCCCCGCAGTCTAATCGGGAGCATCGCTAACGGTAAGGCTGGACCGAAACTCCTGGAACAATGAGGTGGGAAGACCCTTGGTGAAGACGTCGGCATACTGCGATGTCGTAGGAACATGAAGTACTCGAACATGACCGAGGGCGACCTTCTCTCGAACAAAATGGAGATCGATCTCAACATGCTTCGTCCGCTGATGCTGCACTGGATTGCTGGAGAGATATACGGCACTGACGTTGTCACAATATACCAGGGTGGCACGGCGAGGTGGGTGGCGAAGCTCAAGGAGTAACTGACGTAACCAAGTAGCCTCGGCAACACCGTTCGCCACAGCACGGTATTCGGCCTCGGCGCTGGACCGGGATACCGTGTGCTGGCGCTTGGAAGACCATAACACCAGGTTGTCTCCGAGGAACACTGCATAGCCAGAGGTCGACCGGCGAGTATCGGGACATCCAGCCCAGTCGGCATCCGTGTAGACAACAAGCTCCGTAGGGGAAGACCTGCGCATGGTCAGTCCAAGTGACATAGTGCCCTGTAGGTACCGCAAGATGCGCTTGAGAGCTGCAAGGTGTGGCTCTCGAGGATCATGCATATAGAGACAAATCTGCTGAACAGCGAAGGCAATGTCTGGACGGGTGAAAGTCAGATACTATAGAGCACCTGCCAGGCTGCGGTACTGAGTAGCGTCACCAACAGGAGGTCCATCTGCAGATAATTTGGAGTGGAGATCAACAGGCGTGCTGCATGGTTTGCACGCACTCATCCCGGCGCGCTCCAAAATATCCTGAGTGTACTGCCGTTGGGAGAGAAACAGACCATCTGCAGAGCGTGTCATAGAAATACCCAAAAAGTGATTTAGCTGACCCATGTCCGTCATAGCAAACTCACGCTGAAGAGCCCCAATAATATGGCGAAGGAACTCGGCAGACGAGGCAGTGAGGACGATATCATCCACATAAAGTAACAAATAGGCAGTGTCTGACCCTCGGCGATAAATAAATAGCGAACTGTCCGACTTGGTTTCAACAAATCCAATGGAAGAGAGATATGAAGCGAACCTGTGATGCCAAGCACGAGGAGCCTGCTTCAGTCCATACAGAGACTTGTTGAGACGACAAACCATGTCCGGACGGGAGGAATCCACAAAACCAGAGGGCTGAACGCAGTACACTGTCTCGGTGAGAGTCCCATGTAAGAATGCATTCTTCACTTCTAACTGATGGATGGGCCAGTTTTGAGAGAGAGCCAGAGAGAGAATAACCCGAACTGTCGCTGGCTTGACGACCGGACTGAAAGTCTCATCATAATCCAGACCAGGGCGCTGGGTGAAACCTCGAAGGACCCAACGTGCCTTGTAGCGATCAAGAGACCCATCTGCGTGCAGTTTGTGCCGAAAAATCCACTTGCCAGTAACAAGATTGACGCCGGGAGGGCGTGGTACCAGGCTCCAGGTATCATTGGCGATCAGCGCATCAAACTCAGCTTGCATAGCGGAGCGCCAATTAGGATCGGACAGGGCATGACGAACCGATCGCCACCCACGTCGCTGACTACATGTCGCCGAGTGTGTCGCCGGTCTCATCGCCCGCGCTGCCGATCCGATCGCCCGCCCCGTAGTTTCCCCTCATCACCGGGTGTGGCCGCCGATCCGATCCTACCTTCACAACGTGCTGTACGTGCATACGTGCTGTACGTCTCCCGCCGGCCGCCGTCGTCGTCAACGTGTACTGTACGCGGCTGTACATCCTGTACGTGCTTGGAGCTGCACACATCGCCGGGTGTGCT
This sequence comes from Miscanthus floridulus, assembly GCF_019320115.1. Classification (NCBI taxonomy): domain Eukaryota; kingdom Viridiplantae; phylum Streptophyta; class Magnoliopsida; order Poales; family Poaceae; genus Miscanthus; species Miscanthus floridulus. The sequence continues at coordinate 129,886,390 of NC_089589.1, forward strand.
GTTGCTCGCGCCACCGGGTGCGGCCGCCGGTCCTGCCCCTCATGGCGGACGACGATGATGCTGCGGCCGCGGCTGCTGCGGCCAAAGCCGCCGAAGAGGCCCGAGCTGAGAAAGCACGCCGCGCCAAGAGCGCCTCCGTTTCGTCGTGCTGGACGAGTACGAGGCCGCCCACGAAGCTATCTGGGCGCAGGCCACCGCCGTCGTCAACGTCAAGGCCCTCATCCCTGTCATTCTCGATCAGGCCACCAACACCTACACCAAGTGGCGCGGCATGTTCCTCACCGTCCTCGGCAAGTACGCGCTGACTCGCCACGTCCTTGAGGATGAGGCGTTCCCCACGCGCCCGGCGTGGGTGCAGGCCGACTGTGTCGTGTTGACATGGATATACGGCACAGTCTCCGGCAATCTACAACAGTCGCTCATGATGCGGCAGCGACCTGCACGCGAAGCTTGGTGCTACCTCGAGGATGAGTTCCTCGGTCAGAGGGAATCCCGCGCCCTCCTCCTCGAGACGCAATTCCGCAACTTCCGCCAAGACTCCCTGCCGATCACAGATTATTGTCGTCGTCTTGAGTCCATGGCTGCGTCACTTGCAGAGTTCGGCGACCCCATTGGTGATCGTCAAATGGTGCTCACCCTCCTCCGTGGCTTGAGCGGCAAGTTCCGCCACATGGTGTCCATTCTCAAGATGCATCGCCCGTTCCCGACCTTCGCAGAGGCTCGGACGCACCTCCTCCTAGAGGAGATGGAGATCGATGCGAGGCCGCCCTCGCCTCCCGCCGCACTTGTCGTCGCACCACGCCCGGCGGCAAACACCGGTGGCCCTGTCGCGCCGCGCTATGGGGCGCCCACTCCTCCTGCGCGCCCCCACGGTGCGCCCTCTAGTGGACAGCAGGGAGCACCCACTGGTGGCCAGCGTTCCGGCCGACGTCGCGGCCGCGGCGGACGTGGCGGTCAGCAGCAGCAGCAGCACCCTACTGCTGGCGCCCCTCCCGGCTTCAGCCACGCATCCCCGGGTGTGCACTCGTCATTTGCACACCCCTGGGCCGGCACCCTCCAGATGTGGCCCTACGGGCGTCCTCCACCAGCGCCACCAGCGTTCACCGCCGTCCCTCAGTACGGCTACGGCGTCTCCTTCAGCGGCGTCCTGAGCGGTGGCGCCTATGGCTCCGGCTACACCACTCCGCCTTCACCGTACGCCTACGGGGGAGCAGCGCCAGCGTTCCAGGGGCCCTCACCGGCCTACCAGGTGTCACAGCCGGCACCCTGGAACCCCGCACATGGAGGCGCATGGAACCAAGATTCCCTGGTGCAGAACTTCAACACCATGACGCTCACTCCACCGGCACCATCAGAGTGGTACGCCGACTCTGGTGCCGGCTCGCACATGACTGCAGATGCTGGTAAAATTTCCACCATTTCCCTCCCAAATTCATCTACACCTTCATCTATCATTGTGGGTAATGGTGCCTTACTTTCTGTCACTGCCATCGGATCACATACTTTTTCTTTTCCGCATCGGAATTTAGTTCTTAATAATGTTTTGGTCTCCCCTCATATTATTAAGAACCTAATTTCCATTCGTCGCTTTACCACCGACAATAACTGTTCCATTGAGTTTGATCCGTTTGGTCTTTCTGTGAAGGATTTGCAAACCAGGAACGTGATCGCCAGGTGCAATAGCTCTGATACCATGAAAAATATGGGAATGATTGATTGTATTCCATCTCAAGTGAACGTTATACATATATAGACCGGGGTGACATCCATGCCAACCACACGGGCATACATCAAGGAGACTACTATAATTACACATACTATAATTACAATAGTCTAACAACGCCAGTGTCCAAAACCTGCAAAATTATTTATTAGGAATAAAGCTCTAACTCAGAACCGGTGGCTCCCACACCCAAGAGCTCACCATCCGACAGCTCGGTCCCCGACCATTAGGGAATTCGATGCACCAAGGCAGGTCCTCCAGCTTTAAATGCCTAAGGCTCTTAAAGTCTACCGATGCTGGAGCACACATCCAGTCTGGTGGCTGGCGACCAACGTATCCCCCTTCCAAAAAGTCTCCAGGCAGGTATGTATGCCAGCTATCTGTCATCTAAACTCCCCATGTTGCTTGTAACGGATGATGAATTAATGGCGGTTTACTCCTATATTTATTGTTCTCCTTCATCAAACCTTCGCTCCCGTCCATTTCTTACATTCGGCCTGTTTCAACTTGGCAGACCCATAAAAGTGCTACAGTGGTATTTGACCAAAAATTTTGCCATCTCAACGATACCTTGGTAGTACTCTCCTTGGCAGACCCATATAGCTGCAGCTACGTTACTCCTAGTGTCCTTGCACAATGTAAATTCATGATGGCCGTCTCAGCACCAACACATTAGTTACGTGCAACTGTCAGCACGTACTACATACTAGCATGTTTTGGATGGACTCCTTTGGACACATGGAGCAAGCATCCAGGAGAAAATATGTATGAGCAACCGTACAAATGCATTCACCGAGATCTTAAAAAAAAATACCATGCGTACAGGAATGCCACCAAGTGAAAATATAATGGGCAGCACAGCCAACACTATGTCAAAACAGGACAAAGGACACACCATAATCAGTGACATAGAATTGAAACGCGTCACTAATATAAGATCAGCAACGCAGGTAAGCAAAACACGTTACTAATTAGGTGTCGTCCATGACCAAGAAACAAAATGCGTTACAAATATCAGTGAGCCATTTCAACTAGCTAGATGCATCACTGATATCAAGGATGGGTACCAAAGACTCGTTTCCACCAAATGAATTAATCGACTTTGGACCCAAAAAATATCAAATCCAGTGAAATGGAGAGTTAAGTCCGGACTGTCAATCTCTATTTGCTCTATTTACATAGGCACGTGTTTATTCAGATTTATTTGTAGTGGACAGAACACAGCATTAGAGATGCAATATAAGCGACGTGTTTCTTTCTTCTCTGATGACTATTTAAACGCGTCACTAATCTACGAATCTGGGATAGGTTTATGTATTGAGGCTGTGCAATAGAAAGCCGTTGAAAGCAAGCACAAAACCAATATATATAGTCCTCCAGCATCCAAGTTATGATGGATATAAGATTAATATTAATATAATAAAATCTGATTAAAGTACACGTGCATGTTGTGGCATCATATAGACCAAGTACACATGCATGCATAACAATTAAATATATATGTTATGTTTTCAACAAACATGTAAAAATAATTCCTTAGTGAATCATATATGTAATTTATAAAATTCCTTAGTGCTAACCAATTATCTAAAATTATTAATGACCATTATATATAATTTATATAAGTTATTACGTACTTTATATATATTTATTTATATGTTTTATCTAATACATTTGACAACATATAATTTTTTTATAAGAATATTCAAACAACGTCGGAAGTTGGGAGGTTAGTGCAAACCATAAGTGGCTATATCTTCCTGCCCTGTGAGATTCATTTGTAGCAAATAGTCAATATGAGGCTTAAATATTTGTATCTTCTTGAGGTTAGCACTGCTATTCATCCTAGATCTCCCTTCTGCCGCTATCACTTACCTTAAATAACATGGTGTAGGTTTTAAATGACTATTTATGCAGTTATTGTACTTAAGAGGGTAAATTAGGACTGCTGGTTAAAAAAGTGTGAAAATGGTGTTAATAAAATATAGAATGTTGGGGGGATGCCCTCGACGCGTCACCCCGTCACAGCTTCAGCCACGACGGGAACCTGCTCCACCCTCTCCCTTGCATCCGAGAAAACTCCAGGGAACCCTCGAACCCTCGCCTGGACCTTCGACCACCGGTATAGCCTCAGGGGGGAGGCAAAAGCTCCCTAATACTTTTGACAGGACAATCACATTTATCCTTGCCAGTGCCCCCGGCGAGGGGCGCCTCGCCTTTTTACCTTTGTAGGTTCAGGGAAGACTCGCAGAATCGACTGGCCTGAAGAACCCTCACAACCTTCCTGGGACCGCCATCTTTGACTAACGGGGGAAGGTGATCTCCTCAAGCAGAACTTGACGGTGTTAGTTGGGTGGTTGGAATCGTGGAGTTAAAACGCCTGTTGTACCCCCATGTACTTGTAAAAGAACCCTGGCCCTACCGAGTGAAAATGTAATTCCACCTTTCCCCGGTATAACCTGTAAAATCCCGGCGGGCACAACAGTAACGGATGATGAATTAATGGCAGTTTACTCCTATATTTATTGTTCTCCTTCGTCAAACCTTCGCTCCCGTCCATTTCTTACATTTGGCCTGTTTCAACTTTTCCTGTGGGACACCCTCGGCCTCCACCTAGCTACGTAGGAGCGAAGGTCTGGAGGCAGAGCGAAGCCCCCACATAGAACATGAGCACTGAACTTGACGATTAAAAAGTATGTATCAATCGACAAGCCTAAGACCTGTATTAATGGCATCATAAGAATAGGGCTACAACAAGTGACACAATAGTTTAAGCTAATGGTTTCCCTAAATTCATATTCAGCCTGTTCGTTTGTTCGTTTCAGCCGAGGCTTATTAGGCATGGTACAGTGTTTTTTCTCTCATGATAAATCAGCCGTACAAATCAGCACAAGCGGCTTATAGACCAGTCGAATAGGCTGATTGAGGATACAACGAGGTGCCATGCAAATGGGCAAAAAAGTGTAGATATGGATGAAAACACATATAGATTAGTAAGTTATAAGTTTATCACAACTAGTAGATAAGACTATAGAGTATATATTGTTTTTGGAATGTCAACAGGGGGATTACTCCTCACCTGAATATATATTATATAGCCCAAAATGGCTCATTATATGTTTTACAAACGTTTAGGATGGAACAACAACAACACAAAAATGCCCTAGCACCAGGGTGACAGAACCACAAATACACAAGCGAATGCAAGGACTACCATTCGCAAGGCACAAGAGTTCTTTGACGATGGCCCCACGGAGGTGAATGATGCCAAAACGTAATCATCGTCAGCCAAGCAGAAGCTTGGCAAAGCTTTCGCCCGAGCCTTGCGCTGACGAGGACCTGCATTGATCAGGCCGATCCACGAGAAGCAGCTACTAGAGGTTCTTCAGTGACGCCTTAAAGAAGGAAATCTCGTCGCTGGCCTAGACTTGATCGGGGCTGAGCTTTCGCCCAGAACCTTTGCCAGTGCTCCCGTTGACCCGCCTGTGACGGAGTGAGGCACATATCAGCAAGCGTCCACGCTTGGACGAAGGGGGTAGGTGCCGGCCGCCGCTACCCTGCGCGGAGTCATTCCCAGACAAGCTCGCGATGGTGGGAGGCACGCACTGGCAACGCCAGGTGGAGAGGGGGGTCGGCGGCCGCTGCCACGCCGTACAGAGCCATTTCAGGACTCGCCCGCGATGGTGGGAGGAGCGCGCCAGCAAGCGTCCACGCCTAGACGGAGAGAGGGGAGCGACTGTCGGCTACTACCACACCACACGGAGCTAAATCTGGACTCGCCCGCGACGATGGGAGGCATGCACCGGCAAGCGTTCGCACCTAGACCGAGGGGGGTGCCGGTCACCACCATACCGCGTGGAGCCGTTCCCGGACTCGCTCGTGATGGTGGGAGGCGTGCACCGGCAACTGTCCACGCCTAGACCAAGATGGAGGGTGCCGGCCGCCGCCACACCCTGCGGAGCTATTCCCAGACTCGCCCCTCATGGTGGGAACTGGCTATCGTCCTCACCTAGATGGAGGGGGAGGGAGGTGCCGGCTGCCGCCACACCCCACGGACCGTTCCCAGACTCACCCGTGACAGCGGGAGACACGCACCGGCAATCGTCCGCGCCACACTAGGGGAGTCGCATCAGCGCCATGATCTCCGAAGGGGGTGGGGTGGGGGTGGTGGGATGCGACCGCGTCTGCTCGTGGTGCGCCATGCTGGGGGAGTTGCGCCTGCCGCCACACAAGGACAACAAGGGGGGCGTGATGCGACCGGGCGGGTCGCGTGCGCCGCAGCTGGGAGAAGAAGTGCAGGCGCTGCCACACGAGGATGACAGGCCTTGACCCAGGTCGAGGGAGGGGCGCCGGTTGCCGCCACATGGGGATAGCTGACCCGGTCGGGGCCGGCGTCGACGCTCGCATGACTCCGCCTGCCGCGCCCAGGCATCCGTGCCCGCCTGCGCATCTGGGGTGGGGTGCGCTGGATCCAGACCCGGAGGACACGGATCCGGCCCCTCACCGGTCTTCAAGCTCGCAGACAGCCAGCCAAGATGCCGATGGAGAAGCAAAGCTCAACCTAGGAATAGTATAGTATAGGAGAGGAGAGAGGAGGGCGGAGGGGAGAAGCGCTCCTTCGAGCGGCGCATAGCCAGCCGGCCAAGCGCACGCCCGAGGTGGATCCCCAGCACGCTGGCGAGAAACTAGCTCAGCACTCCGAGCGCCCGCCAAATGCGCCCTTCATAGATTTGGGTCATGCTCGAGAACCTCGCCGCAGCCGTCCTTGGGAGCTGCACGGACATCCTGGTGGCTGCCTCCAGCGGCGGCAAGGCGCAGCGTCGAGGGAGAGGGGCTGTGGCGACTGGAGAGGGGGGCTCCGTTCGCTTTGCTGAAAAAACAAGCCGAAACACTGTTCTGACTGATTTGTTGTGAGAGAAAAACACTGTTCCGGCTGAAAAAACAGGCTGAAAAAACAAGCTGAAAAAGACGGATTATAAGAGAAGCTAACAGGGCCATGCATGTCGCCCTGTACGAAGAGCGACGTGGGGGCCGCCCGACACAGTCTCGTTCATAGAGTATATATTGTGCATAAAATTATTTTTTAAAAATGAAGACAAAAACATAGAATTTAGTTTAAGTAACTTTTTAGCCAGAGGTTTTGACACAACAACTAATGCTAATGCTTATGTCTTCTAAGATACTAGCCCGTGTGAAAGCAATAATGGTTTAAGGACCATTAGATTCTAGGGAAAGGATGCACAGGTTTAAGCAACTTTGTGGTGAGAGAGAGTATAGGAGTACTCCCTCCGTCCCACAAATAAAAGTACATCTAGCTCTTAGACGCGTAGATTAAGAAAGTTGCCAAATTACGCTGATGCCCCTATAAAGGCATCTGACAACTCACAGAGCAGAGAAGCATAATAAAGAATTATTTAGTGGAACCAACCGGCCGCCACGAAGAGCACAGAAGGTTCTAGTAACCCAAATCTGGGGCCATTGTGCCCATATTACAAAATTTGAACTGGCGCCATTGTGCCCACATTACAAAATTTGAACTGGCGCCATTGCACCACTATAAAAAGCCTCCACCTGTTCCAGATGAACCCAACGAAAGGCTCAACATGCTCCAAATACACCCCCCACCCAAACTCCAACAACCTGCAATCCAATCTATAATTAGACATGGCCATAGATCTCAACATAGTACCAGATGAAGGAGATGGAGAGTTGGCCATAGATCTCAACACAGTGCCAGAAGGAGACGGAGAGTTGGCCATAGATCTAAACATAGTTCTTGTTGAAGAAGATGAAGAAGCCTTACCTGACCTAAATGCAGAACCTGCACATGTGGAAGGCGTTGAAACCCATCATCCTCAGGATCAAGATCAAGTCCATCTCCTCCAAGAGGATGAAGTACATCGACACCATGAAGATCAGGTCCACTATCTGCAGGAAGATGAACAGGTTGGTGTGCATGGCATTGATCTCAACATCGCTGCTTGTGAGGGACAACCACCACATGAAGGTAATGTCTCTTAATTGCATCATTACAACTAGCAAATGGTGAAATGTGTAAACAGAAGTTCGAAACATGACTTGCACACTATGCCACACCTTTTCTGCAGTCCTTGCTGTTGAAGAAGACCATCAACAACATGGAGATATCAGCTTTCATGGTGCATATGAACAAGATGAATTTGACCTCAACTCACAAATTTTTTATCAGCAACAAGAGATGGAACAAATGATCGGTATGAACCAGATCAGCAAACCATTTTCCCTATATATAGTGTTCATGTCAATCATCGAGTACAATAAGCACTAGTACACATGACTGCATATAGTGTCAAAGCATGTTCCAACCATGTAAATAAAACTATGTATAAGTTGATTTAACACCCGTGTTTTTTCTCAAATAGTCAGCACAACTTTTTCATACAGCTGCAACACTTCCAAGACAAGCCTTTTAGCTTTTAGAAACATTTTCAGCAACTATTATTATGAAACATTTAGCATTTGCGCACAGCTCAGCAGCACTGGTATAAGAACTCACCTAGTAATTGTTCTTGTAGACATGATCGAGGACATGCATGAATATGGTGTGTACACTGATGCCGTGGACATAGCCTTCGATGTTGACGAGTTGGACTCAGATGTTGATGAAGATGAACATGCAAATGAAAATAATACACATCATCGCACAAATTTGACAGATCTTCAAAGACAGCAAATATATGAAGCATTGCTTGAGAGAAGCAACTGTGGAAGATTACAAAAGAACAGTACAAATATAGTTGCTCAGATGTTCCAGGTCAGTATCAATCAAGTGCGGAGTGTTTGGCGGAGAGTAAAGCAGTGCCGTGCACAAGGAAGACCAGTAGATGTTAGATCAAGAAGAAAGAATTGTGGCCGCAAAAAGAAACAAATAGACCTATCAGATGTTCTTAGCATCCCCTTGCATAGGAGGAGAACGATACGATCACTAGCTACTGCTCTTGGAGTAAAGAAGAGCACTCTACATAGGTGGTTCAAGCAAGGGCTGCTACGACGCCATTCCAGCACATTAAAGCCTCTACTGTCGGACGAAAACAAGAAAGAGAGGTTGCGATGGTGTCTGTCCATGTTAGATCAGCGGACATTGCCAAATGAACCCATGTTCAGTGAAATGAAAAACATTATTCACATGGACGAGAAGTGGTTCAACACCACATCAAAGTACACAACGTATTATATGCTTCCAGATGAGAACGACCCACATAGGACTGTGCGCAATAAGAATGCCATTGATAAAGTAATGTTCTTATCAGCGGTAGGAAGGCCTATATATGATGATGAAGGTAATTGTATTTTTTATGGGAAGCTAGGAGTGTGGCCATTTGTTAGAAAGGTACGTCATGCAGTAGGATGATTTTCTTACTCCAAATTCTGCTAATTAATATTAGTGATTCCTTACTGGGTTTTCAATTGCTGTAGGAAAAAGCAAAAAGAAGGAGCCACAATAGAGGGAGGGGGGCCGAAGTCACCAAGCCTATTAAGGTAGATCGAACAACTATGAGGTCGTACCTGATTGGTAAAGTTGTAAAAGCTATTGTTCGACGGTGGCCAAGAGAACTTGCAGGACAAACTATCTATATTCAACAAGATAATGCCCCTTCACATGTGCCAGTAAATGATAAAGAATTTACAGCTGCTGTAGCACCGACAGGGCTTGACATACAACTCGTCAACCAACCTGCCAATTCCCCGGATTTGAACGTACTAGACCTAGGATTCTTTGCTTCTCTTCAATCCTTAACCTATGACAGGATCTCTAGGAACTTGGATGACCTGATTCAGAATGTGGACAACGAGTTTCAGAACTATGATCCAGCTAATTTGAATAGGGTGTTTCTAACACTACAGCGTGTATGATTGAGGTGATGAAAGATGGTGGAGGAAACCGATACAAAATTCCTCACATGGACAAAGATAGGCTAGATGCACTGGACGTGCTGCCTAAAAGGCTTCCTTGTGACCGTCGCCTATATGAGGCTGTGATGGCATCATTAGGGAACTAATTATGTTGCTACTGCCGTAATTTTGGGAGCCTTATAATGTAGGTTCGTACTGTTAACCATGTGTGCTAATGCTGTAAATTAGTCGAGTCTGCTTGTTAATGTGACTCATGTGTGCTAGTACTGTAAATTTGGAAACCTTATATAATATTATAATGTGACTCATGTCTGCTACTGCTGTAAATTTGGAAGCCTATATGAGGAGATGCAAGCTGCAGATCAGGATTTCGACTTGCCATTATAAAAATTAGAGGGGATTTGGTTATCTAGATTGGTACAAACACCAATTTTATTAGCTACGATAATTAATTACTACAACCAGCATATTGCACACAAAAGCAGCAGTTCATAACACATTCACATCTAAGGAACAGTTCGTCACTACACCTAATTATCTAAACCCTACATACAACAGTTCGTCATCCCACGGCCAAAGAACCCACATCAAAAGCATCCCAGCAGACATCAAAAGCACTCCACACATAAAACAGTAATAAATGTACTAATGATGGAACGAACGGAAGCATATAGGCACCAGAATCTTGTACATGCTCACGAAGACGTCATGGTAGATTGGATCCATGTTGGCAAGCACCTCCTTCAGTTGTTGAGGCACTTCGGTGGGCACCTTCATCCTCGAATCCTCATCGACGGGCAGATCCTTGTGAGCAGCCTGATCCACGGTCACATCAGGGGCCATCTCCACACCGGCAGCCCCGACTGCGGCCTCGTCATGGACCTGGGGGGTCAGGTCCATGGCGAGCTTCGTGCCCGTAGAGACATGTAGGCCACACGCCTGATCCTCCATGCTGGATTCTTCATCTTCCGAGTCGGGGACGTACACGTTGCCGTGGCAGTCGATATGCAGGCCAGCCTTCTTGAGCCGATGCCCGCGCACGTAGATCCAGCCGTCCCCGGCCGAATCGGCGCTGCTTGGCTTGTCGACTTTGGAGTCGGCACTGCCTGCCTTGACTACTTGGCCGAGGCTCCCACCACTGTTACGCCCGCAGACCCCGCGGCCACCGGCCTTGAGTACACTCTCGCCATGGGGCTCCATTACAGCGCCCCCGGCAGCGCGCATCTTGCCACCTCGAGGCATCCGGCGGCTACGACGACGGATCCCGCTCCCTCTCGCCATGCACGCATAGGGGAACTGCTCTGGTTAGGAAGCAGAAGGATCGAACTCTGCTGCTGTACGAGATGTGAGCTGGGTGGGGAAGGGAAGAGGAACGAGTGGATGGTGCGGCGGAGATGATGCGTATGCGAACGAGTGGATCGCAGGACCGGTCACGGGCGCTTCTGGATGCAGTGGCTCCGTTGATTTTTTCCCCTTTTTTATGAATTTTTTTTTATTTTCTTGGTCCCACACACGAACAGGGACAACAGGACGGGTCACGGGCGCTTCTGGAGGCTCCGTCGATTTTTTTTTCTTAGACCCACATGAACTGACGATGTGCTCTGTCACATTGGTAACACAGTAGCCTATAGGGCCTATATTGACACATATTATGGGAAAATTTTTGAATCCTACATGTATTTTTATTTGTGGGACGGAGGGAGTACTACGGTGTAGAGATTTTTCATTGTTTGTGCGGACATGGATGCCTAGCGAGGCTAGGCCATTGATTTCGAAATCTAGCATCCAAGGATTGCTGCTTGGCAGGCTGCCCGGCCACGACCCAAACATACAGCAAGTGCTAGCAGTGATAGGTGGTGTGGAGCCCAATGGAGGCAGAGGAAGGACTGAACCTGCGTGGTGTGAATGGCTGAATGCTGAAGCACAGGTTGGCCGGTGGCAGGGAGAGAGAGAAAGCTCAGAGGAGACGATGACCCGTGACTGCCAGTCAGTCGTCGGCGTACGGGCTTGCCGCGTTTTGTTTTATGAACAGCTACCGCGTTTTTCATTGTGACTGAACGATCTATGTGCCTTTTTGACAGTGAAGAGAACCGGGGTTCATTTGTCTGCATAGCGTGCTAAGGTTGCTAGCAACGGAGTTTTAGGCCCTGTTTAGATCACCTCTAAATTCCAAGTTTTTTCACTCTCTCTTCATTACATCAATTTTTAGCCGTTTGCATGGAGTATTAAATATAGATAAAAAAAATAACTAATTACACAGTTTAGTTGGAAATCACGATATGAATCTTTTGAGCCTAGTTGATCCACAATCGAACAATATTTGCCAAATAAAACGAAAGTGATACTATTCATCAGGTTGAAAAAACTTTCAATCTAAACACGGCCTTAATTTTTGTGGCCCGCATAGTCGTGTGAACTGCTGGACCAATACTAGGCCGCCGCTGGTGTTGGACTCGGAAATGACGTACTCCCTCCGTCCCAATTTAACTGCACCTTTGCAGTTCAAAAAAAATCCCAAAATGAAAGGCAAGATGGCGTCCGAAGCATACAGAGTACTAGCAGTAGTAGACTGCTGTTAACTGGAACCTGTACTAGCGTCTGAGAGCAGTAATAAACAATGCAAAGCTGCCGGAGTGCTCTCATCCACACATTTCAATCCCCACCGAGCGACACCTGCGAGATGCGAGCGCACGCCTCTTCCCCTTCCCTTCTGAAAGCTTCCCTTCGCTTCCTTGCTCTTCGCACCCCACGCACTACTACAGCAAGCACACACCTTCCCCATCCGTTGAAGACCTCATCCCTGCGGGCATGGCTGCAGGCGGCCGCCGACGTAGCCGGCGGATGCGTGGAGGCGGCAAGATGGCCGGGCCCGGCAGTGCTGACCTGATGAAGGTCGGCAGCGGGATCCGCGACCTCGTGAGGTTGGCCGGCCACAGCGGCAAGTCTGGTGCTTGTGGGATTAGAGCGCACGCCGGCGCTAGTGCGACGGTCGGCCACGTTGTAAAGCCAGGCGCCGCCGAATCAGTGGTGAAGCCAAGTAGCGCCGACTCGGCTGAGGAGGCGTGGATCTACGTACGCGGGTGCCGAATCGAGAGGGCTGGCCTGCGCTTCAACTCGTAGGGCGACGTGTACGTCCCTGGCTCAGAAGATGTAGAGGTGGCCGCTAATGTGGCGGTCGGCGTGGAGCTGGCCCCTGCGGTGGCCGTGGACGGGGCTACCGACGTGGATCTGGCCCTTGCGGTCGCCGCGGGCGGGGCTGCCGGCGTGGATCTGGCCCTTGCGGTAGCCGCGGATGGGGCTGCCGACGTGGATGTGGCCCCTACGGTGGCCGCGGCCGGGGCTGCCGGCGTGGATGTGGCACCTAAGGTGGCCGCGGCCGGGGCTTCCGGCGTGGATGTGGCCCCAGAGGTGGCTGCACGCCTAGCCGTGGTGCTTTCCGAGATGGAACCTTTCTACCATGAATGCTTCATCGGCATGTATAAGGTTATGGTGCCTCTGTTCTTCACCCCTCCCCCCTAGTTTATTTGCTGTTGGTTCAAAGCATAAATTGAAATCGTGTTGCTGCTCGTAGATGATGTGCTTTTGGTGCCATGGTTAACTGATGTTTGTGCGATGATGTAGTGTACATTCTCACTTTGTGTAGCTGAAGTGCTTTTGTGTACTAGGTGTACGTTGTCACCTTTCGTACTTTTGGTTCTATGATGAACTGCTGTTAATGTACAGATGAAGTGTGCTTTGTGTGATAAACTGATAATCAGTGCACATGTGCCGAGCTCTTAGGCAATTTTGCTACCGTATTTAGTACTACTGGCACACATGATTAGCATAAACAACCACATATTATAAGGTCTTCTAATTTACAGCAGTACCATAGATGATTAACATGACCAAGTACATATGCTGTACTTACAGCATTAGTACAACATTAAACGGTTTCCAAATTTACAGCAGTACCACACATGATTCTCATGATCAAGGACTCCAGCTTTATTTATAGCATTAGGAGACATGATATACGAGTAATTAGTTTCCCAACGATGCCAGCACATCCTCATATAGCTTCCTGTCACAACCAAGGCTTCTAGGAAGCATGCCTAGTGCCTCTAGCCGATCTTTGTCGATGTGAGGAATCTTGTACCTGTTTCCTCCACGATCTTTCATCACCTCAATCAAACACCCTTGTAGTGTCAAGAACACCCTATTCAAAGTTTCTGGATCATAATTATCAAACTCATGTTGTACATTTGCAATAAGGTCATCCAAGTTCCTAGAGATCCTGTCATAGGTTAAGGATTGGAGAGAATTAAAGAACCCTAGGTCTAGTACATTCAAATCTGGGGAATTGGCAGGTTGGTTGATGAGTCGTATGTCTAGTCCTGTCAGTGCAACAGCAGCAGCAAATTCTTCATCATTTACTGGCACATGTGAAGGGGCATTATCTTGCTGAATGTAAATGGTTTTTCCTGCATGTTCCCGTGGCCACCGTTGAACAATAGCATGCAAAACTTTACCGATCAGATATGACCTCATAGTAGTCCGATCTACCTTGAAAGGTTTGGTGACTTGGGCCCCCCTTCCTCTATTGCGGCTTCTTCTTTTTGCTGGTTCCTATAGTAAATGAAACCAAGTAAGGACCACAAATTCGTAGCACAAAAACCTATGCAAGAAAGTGAAACAAGTGTATGCTGTACCTTTCTAACAAATGGCCACACTCCTATCCTCCCATCAAAAATACAATTACCTGCTTCATCATATATTGGTCTTCCTACTGCTGACAAGAACATAACTTTGCCAATGCGATTCTTATTGTGCACAGTCCTGTGTGGATCCTCCTCCTCAGGAAGCATATAATACTTCATGTACTTGGATGTGGTGTTGAACCACTTCTCGTCCATGTGGATGATGTTGTCCATTTCAATGAACTTGGGTTCATTTGGCAGTGTTCGCTGATCTATCATGGAAAGACACCATCGTAGCCTGCTTTTCTTGTTATCTTCCGTTAACAGAGGCTTTAGTGTGCTGGAGTGGCGTCGTAGTCGGCCTTCCTTGAACCATCTATGCAGAGTGCTCTTCTTTATACCAATAGCATTAGCTAGAGATCGTATAGTCCTCCTCCTATGCAAGGGAACTCTAAGAACATCTACTAGATCAATTTGTATCCTTTTGCGGCCACAATTCTTCCTCCGTGATCTAACATCTACTGGTATGCCTTGTGCACAGCACTGCTTAACTCTTCGCCAAACACCACGCACTTGATACCTACTGACCTGAAACATATGAGCTACTATATTCGTAGTGTTCTTTTTTAATTTTCCACGATTACTTCTCTCAAGCAATGCTTCATATATTTGTTGCCTTTCAGTGTCTGTCAAATTTCTGCACTTATGTGAATTATTTGCATTTGTATGTTCATCTTCTTCAACATCTGAGTCCTCCAACTCCTCCTCATCGAAGACTATGTCCACAGCATCAGCGTACACACCATAGCCGTGCATGTCCTCGATCATGTCTGAAAAAAAGTGTGAGATAATAGTAGCAAAATGTACAGCCAACTAATTTATCTTGTCTGATCACATGGAGCATTCTTTGCAGAAACCTGATCACATGTTTACTAGAACAAATCATCTTGTCTGAATGTTCTTTCTTTTTGGTGACATTTCTTCAAATCTGGTTTGTGCAGGATGGGTATTCGACTCGGCATCAGGATATTGTAATGACAACTCTACTGGACGTTACTATGATTCGAAGTATGGTTTCTATTATATGTTCTTTTTCATTTATGCAAACTGAGTTTACCAAGGCACCTAAAAGTGGCCGAATGATTTTTGACTCAGCTAGCAGAATGATATGTATGATTGTGCTCTTATCTTGCAATTAATTATGCTGAACACAACGTTTTGTTATTTAGGAAAACTATGTCAACCTAGTGAGTCGATATGATCATTGAAATAGTATGAAAAAAATTAAAGTTCCATTGGGGCTTACTGACCATTTGTTGCAGCTCATTTTGGTGATCAGCAGCTTCTAAGTTGAGGTCAAAATCATCTTGTATATGTGGAGCATCAAAGTTAATCTCCATCTTGTTGATGGTCGTCCTCAATAGCAAGAACTGCAATAGGGTGGGTCATAGGACTTTAATTAATGCAGAAAGTTATTTTTACACAGTACACTTTGTTTTAGTAAAGAAACTAAGAGAAACATTACCTTCATGAGATTCTTCTTGTTCTCCCTCACAAGCAGCAATATTGAGGTCTATGGCATGCACATCACCGTGTTGCTCTTTCTGGAGATAGTGGGACTGACCTTTCAGTGGATGCACTTGTGCTTCTTTGATGGGATGAAATTGATCTCCTTCATCATCAGCAGGCTCTTGATTTAGGTCTGGTAAGAGCTCTTCACTTCCTTCCCCTGGTACTTTGTTTAGATCTATGGCTATGGTTGAAGATGAAAGTGTCCTGCAGGCTACTGAGGGCTCTTCACTTTCTTCACCTGGTACTGTATTTAGATCAATGGCCATGGTTGAAGATGGAACTCTCCTGCATGCTATAGAGATTGGCACATTTGGGGTCTGGATGCCTTGTGTTGGGTTCATCAGGAGCATGTGAAGCCATTTTATAGTGGGGCAATGGCGCCAAGTTTGCTGATTCAAATTTTGGATGGCCAGGCGCAAGTGCTGGAAGTTTCTGTAATGGCGTAGAGTGCTTATTCGTGGCCACGTGTTGTGTTATTGTAGCCATTGCTTCTCTCTGAAATTCTTTGCCACACATTTCTTTTGTGTCAGACTTGTACTTTTGCACAGCAAGTGTAATCATGTTCGGCCTATTCAGTGGATGCAAGTCTTCCTTATAGGGGCAGTATGGTAATTTGACAGCTGCACTAAGTTTCTCCCTCCAATCCCAGACGTGTAGTTAAATTGGGACGGAGGGAGTATGTGTCTACAACCAACAGTTTCCACGGATAAACAACAGACGGCGCGGCAACGCCCCGTGCCATGGCAACTGCTAGCTTTTTAGCAAGAAGGCCCCTGACGATCTCATCTTCTTCCACTCACTCCTTTTCTTTCTCTCGGACCTCGACGAAAGGGGAAAAAGGGGCAGAGCTTGGCGACGCCGGCGACTGGTGCCATTCACGGAGGCGGGTAGTAAAGTGTCGTTCGAAGTAGCCGTGGTCCTTGGATACGATCTTCTACACCTGCCTAGATCACAATGTAAGTTAGGTTTGCCAGTTTGAGTTCATTCCAAATCCGAGTATTAGAGTCCAAGTTTTCAGTATGTGTGCTTTGTCTGTTTGATGAATCTGCAGAACGATGGAACTGGTTGCCCATTTTCCTTTGGGAGGCAGGATACATCAACCACTTGGAGACAGAGTAGCAAAAGAAAAGGCAACTGGGATGCAATCTGATGAAGTTACTAAGAGCCTGTTGGAGAAGAATGTCGACCTGGGAAATGGGGATGCCACGGCTATTGAAGTAGAGCATGCCACAGCTGTTGAAGTAGAGCTATGAACTTTGATCAATATAGGATATGATATTGCAGGGCTCTTGAAATGCATTCTCTATATGTGCTTGATAATTGTAGTTGTGCAACTGCTGCTGGTGTTTGTTCAGATGAAGAAGTGAATGGTGAATGTGAAGTAGGTTTGTGGAGTAGGAATGCTTTTGTTTAAGTGTGAACTTGTAATATTTCCATGTAAGAACTGGTAATGCTTTATGGTATTGATCATGTATGTTATCTGACTGCAATTTCAGAAGAACACATTTCACTTATGCAAGCTGCATTATGATGCTTAGCAACCAAAGTTGTACATCCAGTCATGAAATTGTACATCCAGTCATGAAGTTTGTAGCTTAAGACAATGGCATTGCATCACATGCATACAACCATCTACACTTGGACAGCTGCAGCTCAATGTAGGCATCCCTATAGAAGATGTCTAGACTTTTGGCATGCATACTAGTGTTTATGCATTACAAAAGATGTTGCTATCCACAAAAGCAACTATACTGCTACCATATTCCATGTTGCTATCAACAAAAGGCAATTATATCGCTTTCCTATTTCAGTCACAAAAGTCAGGTTGGCATGTCCACAGTTTCATGCAGCATTTTCAGATGTGGTCTTCTTTACTTGAACTCCTCCAGTCTTTTTGCCCTTCTTCCCTCTACCTTGTCCAGCTTCTTTGCTCTTGCCGATAGTAGTTACTTTCTTCTTGTTCACTCTTGCCCTGCCTGCTTTAGTTGCAACAGTGATAACTACTGGTCTTGCAGTTGGCTGGTTGGACTAAATGAAGGTAGAGTCTGGCAAGGGTCTCAACTGCTGATTTAGGTTGCTACATTGAGTGGGCTACAGACGGCAAGAAAAATGCAGATTGAGATTAGTAGAGTAAAATTGGCCATGCAAACGGCAGAGTATCATTAGAAAATCCATTTGAATATTTTGCAACCCTTAGTTGCCCCTTCATGAAACACACTAGCATCGACATTGTCAGCAAACAGGTCATCATCAGAAAATCCATTTGAACATTTTACAACCCTTAGAAAATCCATTTGAACATTTTACAACCCTTACTTGCCCCTTCATGAAACACACCAGCATCGACATTGTCAGCAAACAGGTCATCATCAGAAAATCCAATCTCATAATCACTATCATTAAAGTCTGAGTCATCTGAATTACTGTCATCTGCCTCAATGCCATCATGTACTGGATCTTGGTTCCACTCAGTGGCCTTCCTCAGGTTTGTGTAAAACACTGGCAATTTCTCCCCTTTCTTCCTCTCAGCTTTCACAACCTTAACAGGACTAATGACGTTGGGAAAACTACAGATAGGATTTGCTACAATATCATCCCAATTGATACCAGAACAAATCATATCATGATGAACAAGATAAACGACTAGGTTCCTCACCCTATCAATCACAGACATCATGACCATTGTGTCACTACCAGTCTCTATAAGTCTCAAACCATCTGTAATTATCTTCGCTGGCAATAACCAATGCACCTTCAGTGTACGTGATTCCTTATCATAACCTAACTCTTCCACAAAGTCCTTTATCCGTAGGGGTGACCAAGTATCAACATCACACTAATCAAACCAGTCAATTTTTCCATCGAGGTAAGCACGGTTCTTCCGAACACCAACAAAAAAACCACCATGATGCACCTCTAGACTGAACTGGTTAGGCCCTGGACCTATATTTCAATCAATTTTCAACATTCAGTTCAAAATTTTTCTCATCCGTACCAAGAACCCTAGAACACCACCATCCATGCCTACAAATCAACTACTTTCAAATGAAAATGGCCTAAATCTACCGTAATCTCCACAAATCCATAGCAAAAACTCAATAGAGGGTCTAGATCAAGATAGGGTTTCTTCAACTCACCGTATTCAGCCGTCGGCTCTCCTTTCTGACGTAATCTGGCGGCCATCTCCCCCAACGCCCAGGCCTAGAGGGCCCTCTAGGCGCGGCCGTCGAGTCGTCCTCGCTCTCCGCCTACGCCGCCTCCGCGAACAGCTCCAGTCACCTGCATCGCCACCCTTCGCCCCTTCTCCCCTTCGTCAAGGTCTGAGAGTTATGGAAAGGAATGAGGTGGAGAAGGTGAAATCGTGCGGGGGCTTTTTGGCTAAAAAGCCAGCAGCTGCCGAGGGTCACATGTGCCTCACGTGTTCCACGTCGACTGCTTGACACGACCTGGGCTGTTTAGGACCTAGATGGACCGAATTAAGTAGATTGAGGAGCCAAAAGTGCAATTTCATAGTTTGGGGACCCAGACGAAATCAGCCCAATACTTTAAGGACCGGTCGTGTAATTTACTCTTGTTTTTTATTATTACTATCTGAACACTCTCCACGTGACACCTCCATGTGACACCCGATGTAACACCTCTAAACTTTAGCCCCTCACGTGACACCTCCATGTGACACCCGATGTGACACCTCTAAACTTTAGCCTCTAGATTTAAACACCCACATAGCCGTGCAGCAATTAATCTTCGAGAACTGCTCCGCTACTTCTCTTTTTTAGAAATTATACGCATCTCAAAGAATATATCTAAGAATTAACTTTTTTTTGAGCAACTTCTAAGAATTAACTAAACATCTTCTTCATTCTAGTCCATCTGGATCCCATATGGGCCTAACCCTTCCAAGCCCAGTCCAAATTCAATCCATTTGTTTTTATCGTCCGGATCCCCTTTGTTCGGAGTCGGACTAGCCAGTAGCCACGGGAGACCCATCCTGGATGTGCATCATTTGCGTCGCTGCATCATGTCGTCGTCCTCACCGCAACGGCGCAGCCGCATTCGAACTCGCAGCAGTTGGCCCCGAAGTCATCCTCGCAGCCCTCTGAACGCCTTCCTGCGGTGTGGTGATCCGACCACTGGCGTAGTCAACTAGGCATCACACGACGTATATACGTATACTGCATATGCAGAGAGCAAGATCGGAGACACACAAGGAGCCATATGGGGAAGTGACTTGAGGGGCCTCTCCAGCTCTCCCCAATCGAGGGCGCAAGCGTGGGAGTCTGGCAACGGCGGCCAGCGACGGAGCGGCCCGCACCTCCGTTCTAACTACAGGGCTGCCGTGGTGTTTTAACAGCTTTCTCTGTGAAGCCAAACTGTTTTCGTGACTCCGTTTGGCAAAATAGCTTCACACAGAAGACACTACTACAGAATGCTTAACTGCAGCGGGCAATTTTGGTTTCCCGCGGCGGGCAAACGTGTCCGCCGTGGTGAGAAGGTCACGGTAAATCGTGAATCCACCGCGGCGGGCGCCAGTGCCCGCTGCAGTAAACCTATTAGCAGCGGTGGGCACTTTAGAACATCCGCCATAGTAAAGCTGAGGAAAAAAACAAAAAAAAACCAAAGCCCACCGGTGAGCCCATATCCCGAGCCCGCCAGCGAGTCCAATCCCAGCCCGCAACCCTAGTGCCGCCGAGATCTTCGCATCGTCGCCGTCGTCGTCCCTAGATCCGATTGCCTCCACCTCTTCACGCCGGATCCAGTCGGCCCCGCATCGGAGAGCCACGGCCCCGCTGCCGCCGGAGATGGGCAAGACCGGCCTCTACCTCCCAGATCCACCTCCCTGTATGGAAAGAGAGAGGAAGGAAAGAGGGAGTGAGGGAGAGGAGCTAGGAGAGATGGAGAAAGAGAGTGAGGTAGAGGATACGGCGGTGCCATTACCTCGATCTTGCCCGCGCCGCCAGATCCGCCGTCGCCGAAGGTGGAGGCAGCCCGCTGTCGCCAGATCTAGGCCATGGATCCGCTTCGACACCGGAGAAGAAGGGGAAGGAGGCAGCCAGCCCGCGCGCACCGCGCCGCCTCCGCCCGCTCGCCGCCGTGGCTCCACGCGACCTGCGCCGCAGCCCCGCGTGCCACCATCGCCCACGCGACCCGCGCCGCCGTCTCGCGCGCCGTTGTGGCCCCTCACGACGCCGTGGCCCTGCGCGACCCACTGTGGCCCCGCGCGACGCGCCGTGGCCCAGCGAACTGCCGTGGGCGCCTCCGTGCGTGCCACCGGAGTCGGGCGCCACCGCGCCCTGCCGACGGAAGGAGAGGAAGGACGACGGGGAGGGAGGGGGTGCAACGGAAGGAGAGGGAGGGAGGTGCGCACGAGGACGACGGAGAGGATGCGACGGAAGGAGAGGGAAGGAGGTGCGGACTTGTTCGGTCTTTGGTTGGAGGGAGTGGCTGAGGCAGAAAGGGAGACTAGGAGTGAAACCCTAAAGACTACGTATTTATATGTGAAGACGGCTATCGGGCTTCGTTGGGCCTTTTGGGCCACGGCCTTAACCGAGGCGGGTCTCATTGGACGCCCGCCACGGTAAATCCATTTACCGTGGCGGACGTCCTAAGACGTCCGCCTTGGAAAATATGGTATTTTTTGAGGCGGACGTCTTAGGACATCCGCCACGGTAAATCGATTTACCGCGGCGGGCAAAAATGCTCGCCACGGTAAATAAAAAATGCTAGCCGCGATAAATCGTGGGATTTACCGCAGCGGGCAAAAATAGGAGCCCGCCACGGAGTGCAAAAGTGGAACGCTGCGCAAAATCGTTTTTGTAGTAGTGAGACAAAAAGAATAAGAGTACTATAATACCCCTCCTTTTCTTTTACTTCTCTTTTTTTCCTCGCTGTTGTTACGCGGCCTCCGAGAGTGGCGGAGACCTACGCGGCCAGCAGTTCGCAGAGACGTCTTCGACCAACTGCCTAGGCAAAGGCCCAGCTACCATGCCTCCAGACCCAGAAAGATGGTGGTTTCTCAGACTGCTTGCAGGACGTTGCCGGTGATCCTAGCGTAGCCTCCGCCTGGTTAGCTCGTAGGCGTCTCCGGGCGAAGGGGGCGGAGGCCTCCCCGCTGGTAAGGCTAATCAAGTGCCAACGTTACCTACGTGTGTGTGCAGGTAACCAGAGGAAGGTGCTCGTGGATGGCGCGGGCGCGCCGGTTCGGCCTCCGCTCGTAGGGGCAGAGACCCAAGCAGGAGGACGACAATACTGGGCTTCGGGGGTCTACGGCCCCGGCGTCCCAGGGGCGGAGACCGACGGCGGAGGCCCAAAGGCCCATCGCCAAATCCTGAGGCCTGATGGGCCGGCTGATCGCGCAGGCCCAGTACCTGAGGGCGGCATGACAAGATTACCCCCGAGAGGAAAGGCGAGTAGTGGAATATTCCGAGAATGACTGTAGCAGTTGAAGGGTACTATTGTAAACTCTGTAAATGTGGTAGTTGAGCCCTATAAATAGGGAACACTTATAACAGCACGGGTGGTGGGTGAATGAATTAATAAAACCCTAGCTTTACGTGCTATTTCCCTACACGCCCGCTTGTAGTGTCTGTTTCCCGAGCCTCCGCCTGAGGGCAGCGCTTGACGGGCAGAGGCCTCTACCTCCGCCACATTGTCTGAGACCGCCAGTCTCAACATTGGCACCCACCGTGGTTTGCCCAAGGCAAACCAACGATGGCTGGCAAAAGAAAAACCACCACCAGAGCAGCAACGACCACGGGTCAGAGAGGGAGGCCTAGGCGCACCACCCGTAGCACCTACGCAACCTCGCCAGCGGAGGATGACACCAGAGCAGATGCCCAGGGTCAACCACCGGAACCCCAAGATCTAGAGATTCAAGATGCGGAGGCCCAACCAAACTCAGCCACAACACTCGAGCAAAAACTGCAACAACTGCAAGCACAGTTGCAAAGAGCGCAACAAGAGAGGGACAGAATGGCGGCAGCATTCGTAGCTAATCAGCAAGCTATTCAAGCGTCAGCATAAGCAGCAGAAATAAGGCAGCAGTTGGCAGTTCTACATGCTGAGATGCTAAGTATGCAGCATGCAGTACCAGCGTCAACCTCCGCAATCCCGGCCTCCGCAGCAGCACCAACTGCAACCATACCACAAGGGCCTCCGCCAGTGATCAGCCAGCCCACGATGCCATCTCAGGTGATGCGGAGGCCTATCGATCCCAAGTCCCCACTCTCTAAAGGCATACAACAGTCGCCATGGCCAACGGCGTACAAGCCAATCACACTACCAAAGTTCACCGGAAAGACAGACCCCCATCAGTTCATTATGAGTTACGAGGCAGTAGTAGCCTCCACTGGCGGAGACGACGCCGTCTTGGCAAAGTCATTTGTCATTGCAGCCGAAGGCGACGCGTTGGCTTGGTATTCTATGCTCAAACCAAGCACAGTCTATTCTTGGGAGAACCTTCGGGACAAGATATTGGCAAACTTCATGGGAAAGGCTGGAGGAGCAGGGTCAAAACAGACAGCAAAACAGCAGCAAAAACTCCTAGAAAAGCTATACGAACCAGAATGCATCAAATCAAAAACCAGGCCAGGGGCAAGTGCTCAGCATCGAGGGTCAACCTTACCCCGAACAAGGGCAACTGGCAGCACCAGCAGGGCCAGAGACCTAGACCAGGAACCAAGGTCGGCAAGGTTACCAAGGCAAAAACTGGAACAAAAACCACAACCAGAAACAACGCAGGCCATATTGCGTTTTTCACGGCGAAAGCGCAGGGCACATCACCAAAGATTGTTTGGAGACAAAAGAGACATAGGAAAGGATGAAGAACAAACAGACTGCCCAACCTCTGACACAGCAGAGCGCAAGAGAGGTCAACACCACCTACACAAATGGCCACCAGCAGTACTGCCCAATCTACCCAGCGCTAAACGCAAACCAAATACATCCCTCCACACCGGCCTCTGCCTATTACCCAAACTTCCTACTAGCATGGCGGTTAGCGCCTTCGCAGCAGCCTCCGGCGGGTAACTACAGGTCAGAGGCAAGCCTGACCTACATAAACCCAAAATCTCCCCACATAACCTACCTCAAAACAAACCCACCGCCACAAAACCAAAGCAGGTTCGAGCCTCCGCCGCAACAGCAGCACATGCAGCAACTGCCTCCGCCGCCACCTCACAATCAACCACCAACACCAAAAAAATGAGCCAAATCCAGAAAACCAAGTCAACCCCCACGTACCGCTACCCACAATAGGCATGATACTACCAATCGCAGGAGGATCATCAATGGAGTTTCAAACGAAAAAGCAAAAAAAGGATCACCTCTACCTGGTAAACAACGTAGCAGTCCAAGGACCAGCAAAATACACAGATTGGTCTAGAGTCCTAATCACCTTCACAAGAAGAAGATCTCCAACTAGAAAGCTACCCTCACATAGACGCAATGGTAATCAAGACCAACATAGTAGCATGGGAGATAAGCAGAGTACTGATTGACACTAGCAGTTCAGTAGATATCATCTTTGCAAATACCTTCGACCAAATGAAGCTCAGCAGAAATCAACTACAGCCCTCTGAATCCCCTTTGATAGGATTCGGAGGCAAGCAGATACAAGCATTAGGAAAAATCTCACTCCCAGTGTCGTTTGGAACCCAAGCAAATGCTAGAACCGAGTACATAACCTGCGACGTCATCGATCTGTACTACCCATACAATGCCATCTTGGGCAGAGGATTCATGACTAAATTCAATGCAGCCCTGCATATGGCCTACCTGTGCATGAAAATACCAGCACTCCATGGTATTATCATAGTCCAAGGCAGCTAGAAAGAAGCAAGAAACATAGAAAAAGCAATCTATAAAGCCCAAAGAAACATCAATGCAGTCAAGTCGGCAGACAAAGAACTAGAGCCTCAGGATATGCCCAGAGGAAAAACTGATATGGCAGGTCAAGAAGAGACAAAGGTGACCCCTCTAGAAAAGGAGTTACCAGACAGAAAAGTAACAATCGGCTCAGAGTTGAGCAAAGCAGAGGAGGAAGAGCTCATGGAAAATCTAGTAAAAAACAAAGACATCTTCGCCTGGTCAGCCACCGACCTATAGGGAGTCAGCAGGGACATCATACAGCATGAACTGGATATCAATGAAAACATGAGGCCAAGAAAGCAGAAACAGAGAAAAATGTCGGAGGACAAGATCCTGGCAGCAAAGGCGGAGGTGCAAAGGTTGCTAGATGCAAAAGTCATTAGGGAAGTCAAGTATTCAGAATGGCTTGCAAACGTAGTACTGGTGCCAAAGAAGAACGGCAAAATGAGAATATGCATAGATTTCACAGATCTGAATAAAGCTTGCAAGAAAGACCCTTTCTCATTGCCAAGAATAGATGCCTCCGTCGACAAGGTAGCCAGATGCCGAGGTTCTCTCTCCTTGACTGGTTCTCTGGGTATCACCAAATCTGGATGAAAAAAGAAGACGAAGACAAGACAAGTTTCACCACTCCATTCGGGACATATTGCTACACCAGAATGCCGGCGGGCCTCAAAAATACCGGAGCAACCTTTGCCAGAATGACAAAGCAAGTTTTGGGCTCACAACTAGACAGAAACATCATAGCCTACGTCGACGACATAGTGGTCATGAGCAAGAACAAGGATGATCATGTCTTCGACTTACAGGAGACCTTCGCCAACCTCAGGACAGCTGGCCTCCGCCTCAACCTAGAAAAATGTATATTTGGAGTTACAAAAGGGAAGATGCTCGGATACATCATAAGCAGCAAGGGCATCAAAGCGAACCCAGACAAAACCAGCGCAATAATGACAATGGCAGGACCCAAAAACAAGAAAGAAGTGTAAAAGCTGACGGGAAGAATAGCAGCGCTCAACAGATTGATCTCAAAATTAGCAGAACGTAGCCTCCCCTTCTTCCAAGCCCTGAGGGGCGGAAACAACTTCGAGTGGGGGTCCAAGCAGTCGGAGGCATTTCATAACTTGAAAGAGTATCTGGCAAACTCACTGGTGGTCTCCGTCCCAGAATCGGACAACCACCTATTGCTATATGTGGCGGCCTCCGACCATGCAGTCAGCGTAGTCTTAGTTCACGAGCTAGCAAAAGAATCAGGCAAAACTCAAAAACCAGTTTATTTTATCTCAGAAGCACTATCCGGAGCCAAGCTAAATTACACTGAGGTAGAAAAAGTTGCCTACGCAGTGCTGATGGCATCAAGAAAACTAAAGCATTATTTTCAAGCCCACGAAATCTCAGTTTCAACATCACTGCCACTGCAAGACTTGCTCAGAAACAAAGAAGCCTCTGGCAGAATAGGCAAATGGGCTACAGAGCTATCACAGTTTGGTATCTCGTATGTCCCCAGAACAGCAATCAAATCACAAGCACTAGCCGATTTTGTAGCAGATTGGACACCTCCGACAGAGCCCAAGGTACAACCAACCACTCAAGGCTGGATAGCATTCACGGATGGAGCCTGGGGACAAGCCGGAGCAGGAGCCTCCGCCGTCCTAACGGCACCCTCTGGCGTTAGACTAAAATACGCAGCAAGGCTAGAGTTCAAATCAACAAACAACATAGCAGAATATAAAGACCTGATCCTAGCGCTCAATAAAGCAAAGGCCCTAGAGGCAAAAACATTGATAGTCAAAACAGATTCTCAAGTGGTTACTGGCCAAGTAGAGAAAGAATACACAGTAAGAGAGACAGAACTCATCAAATACCTATCCGTTGTCAAAAATTTGGAGCGGAGATTCGAGGGCTTCACTCTGAAGCACATCCCAAGATCAGAAAATGCAGAGGCAGATGAACTGGCAAAAGCTACGGCAAACAACCTGCCACTGCTACCCAACACTTTTTACCAGATCTTGAAGTCTCCGGCAACTGTAGAGACATCTAAGGCACCTAAGCCCATACTACACCTGCAGAATGAAGATTGGAGAAAGGCGATAACAGAATCCTTAGAAGGCAAAACAACCGAAGAAGATGAAGCAAAAGCAGCAAGAATACAGGCCAGGGCAAGAAATTACACAATCATAGATGGTGTACTGTACAAGAAAGGAGTAGTCCAGCCTCTCCTCAAATGCATATCGCAGAGCGAAGGCATAGAGTTGCTTCAAGAAATACACTCAGGAATTTGTGGGTCACACATCGGCTCTAGAGCATTATCAGTAAAGACAATAAGGCAAGGCTTTTATTGGCCAACAGACATACAAAATGCAGAGCAGACAGTCAGAACATGCAAAGCATGCCAAACATTCTCTCCTGAGCAGTCAAAACCATCGTCGGAGACCCAACTTATACCTCCGACATGGCCGCTACAAAGATGGGGTATGGACCTGGTCAGCCCATTACCACCATCCCAAGGAGGAAACAGATTCACAGTAGTGGCAGTAGAATATTCCACAAGATGGATAGAAGCAAGGCCGCTGGCGAAGATAACCTTAGAAACTATCAGAAAATTCTTCTGGCAAAACATCATTTGCAGATTCGGTGTACCGAGGATTCTGATAGTAGACAATGGAAAACAATTCAATTCAGAGAACTTCAAAGAATTCTATAAAAGTATCGGGACAAAACTAGCCTTCGCCTCAGTATACCACCCAGAGTCCAATGGTGCTGTGGAGAGAGCAAACAGAATAGTGTTTTCAGCAATATCAAAAACACTGCTAGGCCTACGCAAAGGAAAATGGGTAGATGAATTACCCAGAGTGGTTTGGTCACACAATACATCTATCTCAAGAACAACAGGATTCACACAATTCAAACTGCTTTATGGAGAAGAGGCCATGATGCCAGAAGAAATCAAGCACAAAAGCCTCCGCACAACGAGACAGCTAATGTTGCAAGATGAAGAATATGCAAAAGAAACAATAGAAGCCATAAGACTGGAAGTAGTCGAAAACATTGCAAAATACTAGTCCCAAACCAAGAAGTGGAGAGACTCTCAGGTGGTAAGGAAAGACATAAAACACGGAGACCTCGTACTCAGAAGAAAACCCAACGCACAACTTGCTGGCAAACTGCAGCCGAAATGGGAAGGCCCATACACAGCAATGGCAGCAGGCCGCCCGGGCTCTTTCCACTTGACCGACAGCGAAGCTATCACGACAACCTACACCTGGAATATTGACAGCCTCCGCAGATACTACATCTAGGCAATGTACCAAAGGGCAACCTCCGCAAATAATAAGCGGAGGCCCCTCTGTTCATTTACGTTTCAGCTCTTTTTTCTTCAACCCAAAAAATGTAAAAGAGCCTGTACTCTTTTCCTCATAGGGGAACTCCAAGCGGAGGTGAGGTTTTTAACGAGGTAGGCTCAATGTAAAAATCCTCTAGAAGTATAAAGAGGTAATTCCCCAAAAGAACGCTTGAAAAGTTCAAAACCGAAAGCGGCCAGCTCTGGCGCCGCAATATTCGGTGAACAAAAATAAGCAAAGGTCCTTTCAAAGCGCCGGCCACAGGCATTGGCAATTTGAAATGACCTCTATGGCCAAACAGGCCTCCAACCTTGACAAAGACCTGTCCAAATTCTGGCATCAAGGCAAAAACAACCTTGGCCAAATAGGCCTCCGACCTTGACAAAGACCTGTCCAAATTCAGGCATCAAGGCAAAAAAAACCTTGGCCAAACAGGCCTCCGACCTTGACGAAGACCTGAACAAATTCAGGCATCAAGGTGAACACCACCATGGCCAAACAGGCTTCCGACCTTGACGAAGACCTGAACAAATTCAGGCATCAAGGCAAAACAAACCTCGGCCAAACAGGCCCCCGACCTTAACAAAAAAACCCAAGCATCAGGGGCAACACCATTATGGTGCTAGAACCAGGAAGAAGGTCTCCGTCATCGAAAACAGCAAAACGAGGAAAAGGTCTGACAAAACCTTATCACTTAGGCACTAGGCCTATTTACTTCAAAAGATCTCAAAAGGCAAGATCAATTCAAGCAAGATATAGGCCATTAAAAGCCAAGATACGTTCCAACAAACAACGTACCAAAAATTTAACAACCAAAAGCCACCACCCCGCTATAAAACGGGTTCCCCCCACGCCCTTGAAACCTCAGTAAGCAGAAGGCGCAAGGGGGGAAGAAGGCAGAGCACAAGCATAAGCCACAGCAATGGCCATGGAGGCAGGGGTCTCCTTAGATATCTAAGTCGGTCGTAGATATTGTACGAAACTCGTAAAATCGGAGGCACCAGAAAACGGTCGGGGGCAGTGGGAAAAGAGATAGGAACTATGGCACAGTGATGAACAGCGCGGGCCTACGGAAGAAGGGGGATATCGCACGAAATCTCGTAACATCCCCCTGACGCTGGAGACCTAACCTGCCATCTCCACAAATGGAACATGTCCCACGGGTGTGCAGCGTCGGAGGCCCATACTACCAGACAGCTAAAACACCCAGCTAAAGAAATACCAAAAGTCTCCGCCATCTGCACAAGCTGCGCCAAACATCCTATCGGATCACACACCGATTCAGCAAGCCTCGCCAGGCGGACTTCAAGTACGCCTCCGCCGGCAAAAAAACTGCCAACACTTCTACCCCGGCCATCAAGCAAGCACAGAGAAGGAGAGAACATGGGGCGGAGGTCCTGACCACCACCTCTGTATCACGCACGTTCGCCCAAGCAAACAACCACGGTGTGCAAGCTCGGGACTAGACGAGATATGTAAACAAGCACAACAGACATAAGCCCCCGCACAAACAATCAAGAAAGTGAACCTGTCTTGTATTCCATAAAACATCAAGTAGCATTCTTACAGGAAACAAACTTACAGTAAAATCCAAACTATTGGGGCGGAGGTCCGTGCCAAGCAAGCGCGCGAGTAAACCCAGCGCGCTCGTCGTCTATGTCAAATTTAACTAACTCAAACACGTCGCGCGCAACGCCCCGGGGAAAAGCCGAACGCCAATACTCCCAAAGCTCTCCGCTCACATAAATACCGTCGTTGTAGAGAGTCAAAGGCACAACATCTTGCGCAGGCTCCCGATTCAAAACCTGCGCAAAATTAAAATTTTCCACAAAATCATTCAGGAAAAAAATAAACTTTATTTACAAGAGTCCAACTGGACTACAATATACAAATTAAAATAGCTAAGTCCTACAAAGAGCCTAGACCTCCGGTGTCCCGGCCACATCAGAAGTCCCTGGAATGGAGCCCGCATCAACTGTGGGTGGGGACGGCGCCTGCGGCCTCCGACCATCACCACCACCAATCGTAGCGCCCACCGGAGCGCTAGCGGCGGCGGAGGTGTCGCCCGTGGTCGACGAGCGCGGAAATGGCGGAGGCCTGCCCGCAAGACTCTTCTGCGCATCCTGTAGCATAGGTTAAAATATCAGCGGCACAGGCAATGAAAGCCCTCGCAACTTCACAAAAAGCAAGGAGAGAAAAATAGAGGCTACAAAGACTAGAAATACCTTCACCCTCTTTTCCTCCGCCAGTTTTCGGGCTACAGGTCTCCCAAACGGAGCCCAAAACTACCAAATGAAATTTCTCAAGGTTTTTTGCAAACTAAGAGAAGTCTCACCAAGCTCCTCCAGACCCGGCAGCGCTCCCTCCGGAATACTTTCGGTATGCGTGCACCCGCCGCGCACCAAAAGCTTGGCGTAATTCGCTACTCCCGCCAGCGCCCCGTAGTCCGCGCAGCCATTGATCAAACCAGGGAGCTTTGCAACGTGATGCTTTAGCCAGGAGGCGAGGGCATGGATGCTGTCTTCCTCTGGAGGAGCGAAGGTTTCACCTCCGAACTCGGCGACGATGGCCCGGTAATGGCCAACGGTTGCAGCAAGAACCCCCTTGACCGAGTCCAAATGCCTCGTCGTCAAAGACAGCTGCTCCCCCACCGCAGCCGCAGATTCCTTCTCAGAGGCCAGCTCTCATCGAAGACCCTCGGCCAACTCGTTCGCCCTATGGGCCTGCTCGACGGACAAAGCTTCTGCATCCCAGGCCTTGGCGAGGTCGACCCTCAAAGCCTCCTTTTCTTGTTCCTTCTCCACCAGAGAAAGGCGGAGAGCTGCAAGGGAGTTGGACAAACCCCCCTTTTCACCTTCCAGGCGCTCGTTCTCTACCTTGAGCGCTTCAATCGCAGTATCTCGGTTGGCGACCTCGCGAGTGCAGCGCTCTTCCATAACAACGGCTGTGTGATATCCCTACGATTATAAAAGAAGACCAAGGCGATCAGCAATAGAAACAAAAACAAATCTAAAGGCGAACATACACCAAAAAAGGCAAACCGCCGAAAACGCACCAAGCTCTGGTGTTCTAGATGAACACAGAGAAGTTGGAAGAAATCCATGCCCCTCAGACGCTGTTTGAAGTGATCTGTTCAAAGAAGAACAAACAAACACAAGACCATAAGGTGAGAAAAGCAAATCTCACAATACATACACCAACTGCCAGAGACCACCTCCGACGTCTCCAAGAACCCCAAGATAGCACTCTTCCCAACCTGAGATAGAAGTGTCGGAGGAGCCTGTGTAAAAAAAACAACAACAACAACTCAGGTCAGAGGGCCGATCAGAAATAGACAATAACAACAGGCCAAAAGACAAGTAAGATAAAAACACTCTATACTCACTCGGACCCGGCGCCATCAGCCCCGGCTGCCCCGGACCAAACCTGACACTGGCAGCAGCCACTCGCTCCTCCGGGGTGAGGAGTCCAGCCATGACATCACCTACAAAGCAACAAGTACACGGTATTAGCACTTGGTACAATACATAAACAAATAAACCGGCGCGAAGACAGTAGACACAAAAATGCACGTCAAAAAACTTACTCATAAAAAGCCCAGGCTGGGCCGCCTGCCGAGCCCCCTGGGCAGACGTCCCCGCCATATCATGCGGTGAAGGCCCAAAGGGCCGGCTCTCCTCAGCCAGCGGCCTGGCGGGCGGAGGGCTCGAAGAAGACTGAGCCGCCGGGGCCTGCTCAGCAAGCACGGCCTCTGGCTGCCCGACGTCGGCCGCTGGCGCGGGCGAAGGCGCAACAACAGCGGGAGACGAAGGAGCGTGCTACAAGATGGCCTCCGCGCCCTCTTTAGAACTTGAATACAGCCCGCCAAAAATGTCAGGCATAGGGTCGGCGGTGCTAGCCTCCGGCTGTTCGGCGACACTCGCAGCACCGTGCAAGGTGTGCGCCGGAGCAGCACTGGCCTCCGCACGCCCAGCCCCGCTCACAGGGCACACCAGAGCTCCAGGAGAGCCGCGATCCTCGCCGCTCGAGACCCGCACGTCCACTGATGGGACAAAGGAGCTCTGAGCGTCTTCACTACTGGCGGAGGCAACGCCCGCACTACCGGCCGAAGACGCGGCCGGCGCGATCACCAGAGCACCGCTCTTCTTCTTCTTTTTCGTAGGCGCCCGAGCAACGGAGGTGCCCTTCCTCTTCTTGGACTCGGCCTCCACCATAACATTCTTCGCAAAGGCCTTCTTCTTCTTCTTGTCAATCGAAGCCAGGACCTCGGCGGGAACCTCGCGCTCCCGGTAGATGATCCTGAGCTCCTCAAAAACTCGATTGAGCCGCGGCATGATGCCTGCCACGGCTCTCCGAGACATGTACTCACACTCGGAAATTTTGCCAACCAACCCGACGGTGGCCTCCTCGACGTCGGCAACGAAGCTGTCCTCCGTTACCCCCTCCCCTAAAGACCAGCCAAAGCGGGGGAAAGGAATCCCGGCCTTCGGCCCAAAAACGGGAACCTTCACTTTTTCTAGCTGAAAGGCTGGGTTGTCTTTGCCCAGGGGCTAGTAGTTGGAGGCCATAATCTCCTCCACCAGGTCACGGCCCCCAGAGTAGCAGCACGCAGCCGCAAAAGCCAGGTCGCAAGCCTCCCTCGCCGGAGACATCTCCTCTGGTGGATCCACGCGCGTATGCGGCGCCATCTCCTCCATTCTTGAAGTCAATGGATACTCTGCGACCTCCGCACCATCCTCAGTAGAGCCGCGGACCCCGTAGGTCTTCACGTAGAACCACTGCTCGAGGCAGCCACGGTCCCACTTGCCCTTCTGGCAAAAAGAAATCTCCAGGCGGTCTACGCCTTGGTTCCTCTTCGACATAAAGGTGCAACTACCATATTGGTAGGTCACCTCAACCTCCTTGCCCTCTCGCATCTCCTTCTTCTTCTTCGGCTGCTTCTACAGCTCGTAGTAAGCGCAGAAGGTGTCCACATCTGGCTCGACGCCATAAGAAACACACGCCCAACAGAATTTGCTGAGTGTGAGGAAGGCAGTAGGAGTCAGATGATGCAGCTGGACATTGAAGGTCTCCAACACCCGGTGGAGGAAGGGGATGTAAGGAAGGCGGAGGCCGCAGGTGAAGAAGTCTCAAAACACCACCACATATCCTTCCTCCGGTTCCGAAATAGTCTGGCCAGGCAGAGGGATTTTTACCCTCGAAGAAGGAAAATATGATTCCATCAACATCTCCGTGACCGCCTCTTCAGTAATGGAGGAGGGACTGAAATCCCATGACTTTATCGCCATGTCTCTAGAATCCGCAGAGGTCAGGTCTCCGACAGACACGGAGACACTCCCCAAATCCTCCTCCACTAGCTTTTCAAATTCCAACATGGAGGCGGAGGCAAGCATGCACTCCTCAAAGTGCGCACTCCAGCCGGTGACCCTAACGCCGAGAAGGTGGCGATAGGGTCCGCAGAAGGCAGGCCAGCGAGTATGGACGGGAGCGGAAAAGAAAGCCACCGTGGCGGCAGACTTGGCGGAAGACGCAAGCGGAAAGACGGAACGCGCGAAGGCAGCTCAGGCGAAAGTGAAGAGATCAGAGAGCGATTTCTCAGAGGCAAGGAACGCGAATGAGCAGTGCGGGGGGGGGGGGACCCCGCCACCAACCCCACCCTTATATAGGCCGCGGGCGGGCGGTTCGGCTACCGTCGTACAACGGTCATCTCTGGAGAATTCGCTTGCCGCCCAACGGTCATCTCCGGAGAATTCGCCTATCGCCCAACGGTCATCTCCGAAGAAGTCGCAAGGTATACAACGGAAAGCAATACGGCGTAAACGGCCACAACGTAAGACAACTGCTAGTTTTGCAGCCTAACGGCTACTATGACAAGACCAGCGGCCGCGCCAGAGCGGGCCAGGGGGAACCTGCGGGGATCGGTCGGAGACGTGACTACGCGCAGTCTCCGCCCCCGCGGACGTCCTTGCTTAGGGCATTTTGAGCTCACGACACGCTCGGGCGGACCGTGGTCTCAAAAGGGGGGAACTGTTGTAACGCGGCCTCCGAGAGTGGCAGAGACCTACGTGGCCAGCAGTTCGCAGAGACGTCTCCGACCAACTGCCTAGGCAAAGGCCCAGCTACCACGCCTCCAGACCCAGAAAGATAGCGGTTTCTCAGACTGCTTGCAGGACGCTGCCGGTGACCCTGGCGCAGCCTTCGCCCGGTTAGCTCGTAGGCGTCTCCGGGCGAAGGGGGCGGAGGCCTCCCCGCTGGTAAGGCTAATCAAGTGCCAACGTTACCTACGTGTGTGTGCAGGTAACTAGAGGAAGGCGCTCGTGGATGGCACGGGCGCGTCGGTTCGGCCTCCGTTAGTAGGGGCAGAGACCCAAGCAGGAGGACGACAGTACTGGGCATCGGGGGTCTGCGGCCCCGGCGTCCCAGGGGCGGAGACCGACGGCGGAGGCCCAAAGGACAATCGCCAAATCCTAAGGCCTGATGGGCCGGCTGATCGCGCAGGCCCAGTACCTGAGGGCGGCATGACAAGATTACCCCCGAGAGGAAAGGCGAGTAGTGGAATATTCCGAGATTGTACTGTAGCAGTTGAAGGGTACTATTGTAAACTCTGTAAATGTGGTAGTTGAGCCCTATAAATAGGGAACACTTGTAACAGCACGGGTGGTGGGTGAATGAATTTATGAAACCCTAGCTTTACGTGCTATTTCCCTACACGCCCGCTTGTAGTGTCTGTTTCCCGAGCCTCCGCCTGAGGGCAGCGCTTGGCGGGCGGAGGCCTCTACCTCCGCCACATTATCTGAGACCGCCGGTCTCAACACTCGTCTTCTTCGTGGGTGTCTTCTTCGTTCTTCCTGCAAGCCTTTCTTCCAGACGACGCCTCTCCCGGTGGCCCTCCAGGCGGCCCGTGCCCCTCTCGGCGGCCATCTCTCCCTGTAGCGGCTCCCCACCCATCGGCCCTTCAGGGACCCACGGCGGTGCTCCTCCCGGCGGCCAGCAGCAGTGCCCCTCACGGCGGCAGGCATAGCCAGTGGCGGCGCCCCGGACACCTTTTTTTGTGACACCAGCGGCGGAACCCTTGACGCACGCTTGCATCACCACACGCCCGGCGGCCACGTCTCACACCCCGGTGGCCTGCCCTTTCGGTTCCGGCCATGGCCGCGTGCGCCTCATGGATGCGCACTACATGCTGACGTCCCTGAGAGAGGGCAAATGCAGTCTTTTAGGAAATTGGGGCCCACTTGTATCAAATGAAGCTGGGATAAGTAGCTTTTTTTCATCTCTCTCCCACCCTATGCCTCTATCAGAGGAGAAAACAACAGCTTCACCCATGAAGCTGTTTTGAAAAAAAGGGTGTTTGGCAAAAAGATAGCTCACAATAGCTTATGAAGTTGTTGGTGAAGCTGTACCAAACATGGTCTTAATCTTCATCTTCAGCGAATGTAGTCGATATTTGGCGACTTGATATGGCTCATCTTGTCATACTAAGATGAGCTGCTGCCTATTAACAAAGACTCATAAAAAAAATCCACTAAGGTCTTGTTCGGATGATGTCAGATTCACCTCAATTCATATGTGTTGGTGTAAATTGGGGTGTAATTTAGTTTAAGTTACATTCCAATCCACCTCAACACATGTGAACTAATGTGCATCCGACTATATCCAAACAAGGCCTAAATGTAGTTGTCAACAGACAAAGTATCTGTTGGCTTTACACGAATGGGCTGGGAAGAACAAGATCATTATGTACATGCTACTTTTTTCTTTTCCACAAAGATTATGTACATGCTACTTGACGGATATCTTCTTCTACAAGTGGAATTGTGAATTGGTCTGTCAGGCAATACAGGGTGGCTTTTTTTTTTTTTGGTCATTTTGCTTCACAAGTTTTTTTTAGACGATTTTGCTTCACAATGTTAGAACGACCGATTTAAGACGAAAAGAATGACGGACAAATAGTGTCGATTTGACCACCAAAGCCACCATGCTTGGTTCATCTGTTATCCACAACTCACAAGGAATTGGTCAGAAAGCAGAGCACACCATGATGATCTGGCAGGGATCAGCATACCATTATGGTGCTCCCATGTCTGCTCCCTGTTTATTACAAATCCTGCACCTCAGGTCCATTACTTGTACAAATATACATAGGTCCATTACTTCAATAAAAGAAATACATAGTAGATGAAATATAGAGGCCCAAGTAATACAAGAGCGCCTCCGGTTACAATGATTCCTCAGTATGTCGTTCGTAGGCCTCTGTACACAGTCTGGGTGTGACCCACCCACCGGCAGCATCAAGCAGAGCAACTGAGCAAAACAGAGTACTGACCGCTGCAAGCTAGCAGGATGCGGCTCCGCCATAAGGATCCCTGCATATATATTAGTTACATACAGGATCAATGGATAATGATACTTCAAAATTGAGTGCGTATTAAGCGGTACTACTACGAAGTAAGTACTACGACTGCACATGTAGGTGCGGTGCACTGCACTGTGAACCAAAAGTAATGTGGAACACTTGTTACCTGAAAATATTAGTACGTGATTTATTTCTGGTATGGTCGTGCAGCAATTAGTCTTCATCTTCTGCGAAAGTAGTCGATAGCGCATGACTTGATATGGCTGATCTTGTGGTACTCACATGAGCTGCTGCCAGTTAACAAGGACTTGTACAACTTCTCGCTGCATGTCAACTTGAAATACCTTGGGGTTACTGTTGTCAGATATTCCGGAACTGTCTCCATGGTGCCGTCCCTCATCTCCATGCTGTCGAGTGATGGGACACCTTCTAGCACCTCCATATTTGGGCAGTATGAGATCTCGATTTTCTGCAAGGTCCAGTTTAGTTTGCAAAAAAATTTGCAAAATTTTTCACATTCTCCGTCACATCGAATTTTTGAACGCATGCATGAAGCATTAAATATAAATAAAAAATAAAACTAATTACACAGTTTAGACGAAATCCACGAGACGAATCTTTTAAGCCTAATTAGACTATGATTGGACACTATTTGTCAAATAACAATGAAAATGCTACGGTGCCCATTTTGCCAAAAATTTTGGAACTAAACTGGGCCCAACTTGAGATTGCCGATCCTTCTCAGCTTGGGGCAGTAGAATACTTCAAGTTCTACAACTAACGCCTTGTTTAGTTTCACCCCAAATTCTCAAAAAGTGCTACAGTACCTATCACATCGAATGTTTACGCCCTGTGCATGGAGCATTAAATGTAGACGAAAAAAACTAATTGCACAGTTTGGTGGAAAATTGCGAGACGAACGTTTTGAGCCTAATTAGTCCATAATTGAACACTAATTGCCAAATAAAAATGAAAATGTTAAAGTAGCCCTAAATTCCAACTTCCTGAAACTAAACACACGCTGAAGGGAAGTTCTCTATATATGTCAGGTTGCTCAGATTGTACAGGTACAGTTCGCATGCCTCCTGCTACTAGCGAGCCCTGGTGGAAGGCAGCTCAGCTTGCAGTCAATAATTTGGAGAAGCTTGAGTGCAGGCATGGCCACAGCATCTACTGTTGCATCCTCACCCTGCTCCTCCCATTCCCACTCCTCCCATTCGCACAAGCCAGCCAGACGAAGATTTGCCAGGTTAGGAAAACCTACTACTGATCCAGTAGTGACAATACCTCCACCAACTGCCAGGGAGGAGGGTGACTGGAACTCAGGCCCAACACTCTTGATAGCAGGTGCGTCATTAATGGAAAGCGACTCCAAACTAGGGAACTGGCACAGACCGTCAGGGAGTTGGGTGCAATTAAAGACACATGTAGCTGGAACCATCATCCAATTTGGTAGCCGGCTACCAAAGTATCCTTCCATGTGTAGATGCCGTATGCTGGATGGAGGGCTGAGCTTCTCAATTACCTCCTCCACTACTCTCTTATATAATTTTGGTTTCATCCCTCAGTTCCATGAATCCGGTGCTACTCCAATATAGTTCGAAGTAATCAAGGTGCTCCTTGCTACTAACCATGGCCGTTCCAGCCGACGAGCTAGCAGGCACATTTTCTAGACCATGTAAAGAAAGCTCCCTAAGCTGGGACAGAGGCCCTATCTCTTCCAAGCTACACCAGCCCGTGCCCCCATTCTTGTCCAAATGTACTCGGAACCCATAAAGTGTTCTTAGATTTTTTAACTGACCAAACCCCTTGGGTATTAAAACATTGTCATGGGAACCATGCATGCTAAGAGTTCTTAGATGCAGAAGCTGTGTAATGCAGCTAGGAAGATGGTCTAGCTGTGGACATCTGAAAACCACAATGTGCTGCAAGAACTTCATCCTATGAATGTCTCCTGGTAGCCTAGTTATATTTGTATCCGGGAAGTGGAGGTATCTCAGGTGCCTCAGCTGACATAGAGAGTCGACCAATCTATCACAATCAGTACCCCTTATAAAAAGCACTCTTAGGGTAGACAATCTCCCAAATGAGTCACTAGGCTGAACATTAATTCTTTTATTTATAATTAATGTTCTTACTGATTTGTGCTTCGGTAGAATATCCCATTCTAGTGCTGACTTGGTTGATCCTATAGACAAGTGACGTACATGGCTGATCTTGCTACCACCATCATCTTGCTGATCCTGGACCACCAATGATTCTTCTTTAGACATAAACTCTGCAAAAGATCGCACCACGTCGTGCATGGTGCATGAATATTGAGTGATAGCTGTTTTTTCAGTTGGTTCAATAAGATTCCTCTTGATTAGCTCCTGATAATACCCTTCTGCTATTTCTTCTAGCCAATCATCATATGAACTACTGCTTCTGTCTGGTGGATGGATAAATCCCTCACTGATCCACATCGGAACAACTTCACGTTGATAAATAGTTGTACCTTTAGGGAAAAGTGAGCAGTATAGGAAGCACTGCTTCAGCTGGGGAGACAAATCCTCAAAGCTCAAGTAGATCGTGTTGTCCAGTTCCTTAGGCAATCCAGCTGCTGACCATGCATGATGCTTCCAAACAGCCTCCCAATCACCCTCGCTTCGGGGCTTCGTACTTAGCAGTCCTCCCATCACTTTGATAGCAAGTGGTAAACCTCCACACTTACTGATAATTTTCATCCCGACAACTTTCAGGTGATCTGTTCCATGTACCTACCAGCACAAACAACCATTTCCACTCATAAAACATATTTACAATATTTAATTTGTAAAATAATGGTAAGCAGTTAGCCGATTTGTTATACTATATAATCTTTTGTATATGCTGCCCTGCCTGCGCGGACGGAAGAAGCTAAAATGATAAATACTCCATGTCACAAAAAGAGCAATTATGGGATTCACGCTAGCCGAAATAGCTCCAGTGACAAAATTTTAATAAATAATATTAGTATTTATGTCTCCCTACAAATTTATTATGAAAATATATTCTGTAATAATTTAATGGCACTTACTTGGTATCATAATTGTTAGTAGTTTCTTATATAATTTTGGTCAAAATTTAAATTACTCGACTTCTTAGGAAGTGAGAATTGCATTATTTATGGAACAGAGGGAGTAGAAAGGTTCATTTTGGAATTTGTGGGCCCACCTCACATTGGGAGCTGTCCATGGCAGTTCCGCCCAATGCATTGGCTGATTTGTTGATGGACGCTAAATTTTTTGTTTCCATTCAGTTTGCTACCTAAATTTGCCTACATCGCACATTTAGGTTGACAAATCGATGACAAATATTTTTGTGCAACTTTTCACAACTGAATATTTGGCATGGAAAATTTCGAGAGCGAATCAAGCATGCCTTAAATATGCATAAATTGCCAAAATCAAATTATGATTTAGTGGCCAATCTTACATGCAGATGGGAGAGATGAGTAATTTATTGGAGACTTATAAGTGACATTAGATTATGTTTAATACTAAAAAAATAATATTGATGCCAAAATTAGAGGTACATTTCTTACCTTTTTATAGTCGTACAAGTCGATAATTTAGATGCAGATGTTTATGTTACCTAGATTATTTTTACTAATGAAAATATGGGTAATTTAGATGCATATTTAGGTGTTACTTTTGTTATTTTCATGATGATAGAGATGGATAATTTGGATGCATATTAGGGGTTTTCTTTAGGATATTATTAGCAAACATATCTGTGCGTTGCAATGGGAACTTTGTCATCTAGTTAGATTACTCATGTAGTGCTGGATATCTATTTAGTAATCACTTCACGTCTTTCAATTCATCTAAAATCAAACTCTATATTGTGCCTTGACACATGCTATATTTTTACTCATATGTGTACGGTAGGAAACTCTCAACAATCATGTTATTTGTTCCATTTCATTTTGCAATCGGGCTATGCACCACGCCTAAACACTTAACTTGTACGGACATAGGTAAATGTGGTGGACCATGGCAACACTTTTGTATTCCAATTTGTTATGGAAATAGACTCTGCATCATGCTTAGACATCCTACTGAGGTGTTAGATTCATCCCATAAAGGGCTGATGTCCTCGGCAGCTCACCACACACAACAGATGCCTAGAACCACCCCTTGGTATACCCCCTCCCTAGTCACATGCCAAAAGAGTTGATGCTCTAAATACTACTGTTGAAACATCGGTTTCTAACAAGGGAGAGAGATTGGCGGAGGCCTTCGTCTAAGGTTGGGGTCTCCGCCCAAGATGGGCGGAGACAGGCCTCTGCCTAAGTCGGGCGGAGGTCCCTGAACGCGGCGCGCTCCGGTCAGGCAAGATCCTCCATCAGAGGCTCCAGGCTGGTTTCAACAAGGGAGAGAGAGATGGGCGGAGGCCTTCGTCTAAGGTTGGGGTCTCCGCCTAAGTCGGGCGGAGGCCCCTGAACGCGGCGCGCTCGCTAAACGAGGGATTCAGTAGGCTTTGGCCAAGTGGGAGTAAGAGAAAGGGGGCGGAGGCCCTCGGCTTTGGCCGAGGCTCCGGACTCTAACTTCGGTAGAGGCACTGCCTGAAAGAGAGAATGAGGATCAAATACAGACTCACAAGAACTAGGGTTTCATTAATTCATTCACCCGCCCCCCTCATAGTTACAAGTGTTCCCTATTTATAGGGCTCAACTACCACTTTACAGAGTTTACAACAGTGCCCCTCAACTGCTACGGTACATTCCAGGAATATTCCAGCCCTAGTGTCTAACCTCAGGGGTGTTCTCATCACACCGTCTCGCGGTGTCTTCACCTTGGGCCTAAGCCGACGCCCACTAGAGGCCCATCAACTGTCCTCCCGTATGCCTTGCTGACTAGATCGTTCCTTGATGGGCCTCCACCGTCTTGGGGAGAGCCTCCGCCGGCTAGGCCTCCACCGTCTTGGGGAGGGCCTCTGCCGGCTAGGCCTCTGCCGTCTTGGGGAGAAGCCTCCACCGTCTTGGGGAGGGCCTCCGCCGTCTGGGGGAGGGCCTCCGTCGGCTAGGCCTCTGCCGTCTCGGGGAGGGCCTCCGCCGGCTAGGCCTCCGCCGTCTTGGGGAGAAACCTCCGCCGGCTAGGCCTCTTCGAGAGGGAGTTGGCCCATACTCCGTATGGGCTCCCCCAACAGTAGCCCCTCAGCTACTAGGTTATAGACGGTACTTCATGACCTGGTAGATGTTCATACAAGAAGAGGCACTATACAACCCATATCTTGGTTGCGAGGATTACCCTCCGCAACCCGTTCATGCACGCCTCGCTAAAAACTCCATCCCAAAAAACCCTGTGGGAAAAAAGGGCATGGAGAAAAGAGCATGCGCATGACTCTAACCTATACATGCACTAATTCCTTAGGCTTTTAGCTCTGGGTGCCTTTATCTTCGAGATTTCTTCATCTTTGGCCTTTGGCTCCTTCTGCTGCTTCTATGGCATGGTTCATCGGCTTCGCTCAGTGCTCTGGTCTTCATTTCCGGGACCTTCACGATGCGTAGGTCTGTATCCTTGAGGCCCTTGCTTCAGATGTCTTTTTGGCGCGCAGGTGTGTCTCTAAGGCCCGATTGTATGAGCCTTTGTCTCCGTCTCTTCTCGGTGCGGAGGTCTTCACCTTCGGGTCTTCCGCCTCTAGTGTCATCTCGGCGTGCGGGTCTCCGCCTCCGAGGCCTTCCCAGGTCCTCATCTCTGGGGTCTTCGCCTCTAATGCCTTCATGATGCGCAGGTCTTTGCTTCCAAGGCCTTCGCAGGTGTTCATTTTCGAGGCCTTCACCTCCGAGTCTGGTATCATCTTGGCGTGCTGGCCTCCGTAGGCCTTCGACTTTCCTTCAGGCGGAGGTCTTCATCTCCGATCCTTCTTTGGGCGGAGGTCTTCGACTTTCCTTCGGGCGAGGTCTTTATCTCCGATCCTTCTTTGGGCGGAGGTCTTCGACTTTCCTTTGGGCGGAGGTCTTCATCTCCGATCCTTCTTTGGGCGGAGGTCTTCGACTTTCCTTCGGGCGGAGGTCTTCATCTCCAATCCTTCTTTGGGTGGAGGTCTTCAACTTTCCTTCGGGCGGAGGTCTTCATCTCCGATCCTTCTTTGGGTGGAGGTCTATCTTTTTCTTCAGGCGGAGGTCTTCATCTCCGATCCTTCTTTGGGTGGAGGTCTGTCTTTTTCTTCAGGCGAAGGTCTTCATCTCTGATCCTTCTTTGGGTGGAGGTCTGTCTTTTTCTTCAGGCGGAGGTCTTCATCTCGGATCCTTCTTTGGGCGGAGGTCTTCGACTTTCCTTCGCTCACCAGCGCTAGACAAAAGACCTCACGCTCCTAAGTGGTAGGTCCTCTGGTGCACTCCCCTAGCCCCTCTTGGCTAGCGTTTGTGGCTAAGTTTTTAGCCACGATTGGTGTAGTCGACGTAGTCATAGTAGTGGAAGTAGGTGTTCAGAACCAAGCTTGCCGATGTAGACGTCGATGAAGGTGTTGTAGAACTTGTTGTCGAAGGTGTCGACGGAGGTTCTTGAGCCATATTGCAAAAGTTGTTTGACAGAGGCGACGTTGTTGTACATGATGAAGGTGTCGATGAAGCCCCTCATGCCCTCGCGTTGGCGGAGGCTAGTTATCATGGTTTTGCCGAAGGTCCTCCTGCAAAGCTGCTTGGTGAAGGCCCTCCTAAGGAAAAGGTGTTTTGGCGGAGGCAATGTTGGTGAAGTTACCGAAGATGGTAGCGGAGCCCCTCATGCTGAAGAGCTTGGTGAAGGCGATGCCGACATAGATGCCGACGTCGCGTGTCGAAGGCCGGAGAAGTCGTAAAAATGCAACTGAGTTAATCTCCTGCATTTTTAGGGACTTAGGTTGGGCATTATAGCTTCGTCGAATATCGACTTGCTTTGCAAGTCTTTCGACACCCGGAAAGGCACTGGCTTTCCCACTAGTTGCAAAAGATGGTTAGTCATTTATATGATACTTAAAGGTAGCACGAGAGCC
Source organism: Miscanthus floridulus (assembly GCF_019320115.1). Taxonomy (NCBI): domain Eukaryota; kingdom Viridiplantae; phylum Streptophyta; class Magnoliopsida; order Poales; family Poaceae; genus Miscanthus; species Miscanthus floridulus. The sequence goes on from NC_089589.1 coordinate 129,929,818, forward strand.
TTAGCTTCGTGACCTGGTGCCCGTGTTGGTTCAGGACTTCTTCCAGGATTTGATGCATAGAGTCACAGCACCCGTGCATTCTCGGCACGACAGCCTTAGCTTCGTGACCTGGTGCCCGTGTTGTTTCGGGACTTCTTCCAGGATTTTGATGCATAGAGTCATGGCGCCCATGTATTCTCAGGACTTCTTCCTGGTGGCCCAGGCCATGCATTGCAATGTAGTTACGCAATATATGTATGCGATGGTGAGAATGATAGCATTTGCGCAAAAATATGTAAAAGGTGTAAACTTATTATGCATGCTGCAAGAATGTTGGTTAAGTTTGAATGAAAGACAAGCTATGCATATAAGAAATAATGTCCTCAAATGAGAGGGTAATAGTTTTAGATGGCTAGCGAAGGCTGCCACTTGATTGCCTGCATGAGCACAGATAGGATTCATAGCAGTGACTATAGTAAGGATTAGTTCCCTGTGAAGGTTAGCTCAAATATTTGATTGATATAGATATTATGTAGATCTTCAAAGAATTTAGTCAGTATAGCCAACTGATGAAGTTCAATGAGTGACGAAGACCAATAAGTGATGAAGGCTGCTGAAAACCAATGATAGATGAAGTCCACTGATTGATGAACGAAGACCATGACTGACGAAGGCTCAAAAAGACGAAGGCCAAAGACTGACGAAGGTTATTGACTGGTGAAGGCCAATACGTGTCAAAGGCACTGACTGGCGAAGACCGTTGACAGATGAATAATCGGCGAAGGTCCTTACTGACACATGCCCTGCTGAAAGTTGTAGAGAACCTTGATTGATGAAAGCCACTGACTGATGACGGAGGCTGTTGATTTGATGAAGGCTGCCCACTGACTGATGACGGAGGCTGCACTGATCGAAGGCTGCCCACTAACTGATGATGGAGGCTGCACTGATCGAAGGCTGCCCACTGACTGATGACGGAGGCTGCTGACTGATCGAAGGCTGCCTACTGACTGATGACGGAGGCTGTACTGATCGAAGGCTAGTCACTAACTGATGATGGAGGCTGCACTGATCAAAGGCTGCCTACTGACTAATGACGGAGGCTGTACTGATCGAAGGCTGGCCACTGACTGATGACAGAGGCTACATTGATCGAAGGCTGCCTACTGACTGATGACGGAGGCTGTACTGATCGAAGGCTGGCCACTGACTGATGACGGAGGCTGCACTGATCGAAGGCTGCCTATTGACTGATGACGGAGGCTGTACTGATCGAAGGCTGGCCACTGACTGATGACGGAGGCTGCACTGATCGAAGGCTGTGGAGAACCAATGATAAGGCGAAGGCCACTGACTAATAGAGTTTACTCACTGTCGAAGGCCTACAACTGATGTAGGCTGCCTAAAACCAATAATATATGAAGTCCATTGATTGATGAACGAAGACCATGACTGACGGAGGCTCAAACTGACGAAGGCCACTGACTGACGAAGGTTATTGACTGGTGAAGGCCAATACGTGTCGAAGGCATTTACTGGAGAAGGCCGTTGATAGATGAAATTAACTGAATGATGAGGGATCACTGAGTTATCTGACGAGTGTTGAATATTCCATGAGAACCACTGACTGGCGGAGGTTGTTGACTGATTCATATAATTGTTGGATAGATAAGCGACGAAGGTTCATATAATTGTTGGACAGATAAGCGACGAAGGCTGAGTACTTAATGAGAACCGTTGGCTGATGAGTACTGACTGATTTGTCTTGAGGAGGTACAAACACGCATATAGCATTCTAAGGGGGTTAGCTTGGGAGGATAAGAGATACTTACAGCGCAGGTGACCTGCATGTTACTGAAAAAGAGATTCGACAACAGTTGAAAATTTGTTTTAAGTTAGCCGGGTCGGGGCCAAGCATGTATAGCCACGCAGGCCATGCTTTCGATGCGGCAAAGGCCACAACAAGTTTTTTGGTCACATTGGTGACAAGTTGTACATGAAAGTTGGTTTACGAAATTTGCCTCGAGAGGCAAAGGTTAGACCAAGAATGTGTAAAAATAAATGACAAGGGCGAAATTTGTTAGGATTATAAGCTGATGAAAAGTATTCTCTTATGCTATTTTGATACCTTTGGTGTTGTAGTTGAAGAATTCGAAGTTGCGAAAAGATAAGCAACTTAGCTGTGGTTTGCGTCAGAGGTCAAATCATTCGTTGCCAAGATGCTGGGCCAGCAACTGCTGGTAAAATTAGTTGGTCCCCTTCACTTCTTGACGTGGCTGGAGTTGTTCCGGAGTTGTGGCGAAGGAGGCAGCCTCCGCGCGGGCATGGTTGGTGGCGTTTGGGAGCGGAGGTCCGTGGCGGAGGCCCGCCTGGCTATACCTTCGCCCTTCTGCGTGTGTTCGGCCTTCGACCAATGCAGTGCCAAGGAACAAGCTACGCATGCACACAGAGCACAAAAGCTTGCAAGGTAATCAGGTTAGCGTGCGGAGGTTCCGCAACCCATTCATGTTCCGTAGGTTTGGGCTGCTCCTTTAAGACCCGTGTGCCCGCAAAGGACACGACGATCTCAATTCAAGAAGGTTAGCTCATGTATATGTATATGAACTTTTTTTGTACGAAGGCTAATATTAAGGTGGGCAGCATACTTATCTTTGGGCAGCAGCATTGATTTGAGTTTTGCATGGTCATTCGAAGGCTCATGCTCAAAATAGATGGGCCAAACCTGATACGAGCCGAAGGCAAAAACTAGCTAGAGTCATAGGCTGCCAAAGATATCTCCGTGTACTGCTCTGGCGATCCAACGCATACACCATGCAGAGCTGCATCTGCAACTTTACAGGAAAGGTCTCGTAACAGCTTATCAACGTTGCGCCCTGCAAAGCTTGGCACTCAATGCTCCTCCAGAGGCACGCATGTTGTCGGAGGTCACGCAGAGCCACCAAACCACAGCTCTGCATCGCGCTAAGGCGAAGGTAGATGACATGCACCTCTGGCCAGCAAGACATGGAGAAACGCCCAGAGTCTGCACATCTTTTCATAAACAGAGTAAAGGCATCATAGTGGCTAGCGAGAAGGTGCGCCGACGTAGGCAGGTCGGAGAAGGTCCTCTGATGAAGGTCTAGCTAGAGAATGTCGGCGATGAAGGCCAGTGGCGACTGGCGAAGGACGGGCCAGAGAAAGCCTGCCGACGAAGGCTCCAACTTCTAGCTCTGCAATCAATTTCGTGCCGAGCACGGTGGGCGCCACTGTTGAAACATCGGTTTCTAACAAGGGAGAGAGATGGGCGGAGGCCTTCGTCTAAGGTTGGGGTCTCCGCCCAAGATGGGCGGAGACAGGCCTCCGCCTAAGTCGGGCGGAGGTCCCTGAACACGGCGCGCTCTGGTCGGGCAAGATCCTTCGTCAGAGGCTCCAAGCTGGTTTCAACAAGGGAGAGAGAGATGGGCGGAGGCCTTCGTCTAAGGTTGGGGTCTCCGCCTAAGTCGGGCGGAGGCCCCTGAACGCGGCGCGCTCGCTAAACGAGGGATTCAGTAGGCTTTGGCCAAGTGGGAGTAAGAGAAAGGGGGCGGAGGCCCTCGGCTTTGGCCGAGGCTCCGGACTCTAACTTTGGCAGAGGCACTGCCTGAAAGAGAGAATGAGGATCAAATACAGACTCACAAGAACTAGGGTTTCATTAATTCATTCACCCGCCCCCCTCACAGTTACAAGTGTTCCCTATTTATAGGGCTCAACTACCACGTTACAGAGTTTACAACAGTGCCCCTCAACTGGTACGGTACATTCCAGGAATATTCCAGCCCTAGTGTCTAACCTCAGGGGTGTTCTCATCACACCGTCTCGCGGTGTCTTCACCTTGGGCCTAAGCCAACGCCCACTAGAGGCCCATCAACTGTCCTCCCGTATGCCTTGCTGACTAGATCATTCCTTGATGGGCCTCCGCCGTCTTGGGGAGAGCCTCCGCCGGCTAGGCCTCCGCAGTCTTGGGGAGGGCCTCCGCCGGCTAGGCCTCCGCCATCTTGGGGAGAAGCCTCCGCCGGCTAGGCCTCCGCCGTCTTGGGGAGGCCTCCGCCGGCTAGGCCTCCGCCGTCTGGGGGAGGGCCTCCATCGGCTAGGCCTCCGCTGTCTCGGGGAGGGCCTCCGCCAGCTAGGCCTCCGCCGTCTTGGGGAGAAACCTCCACCGGCTAGGCCTCTTCGAGGGGGAGTTGGCCCATACTCCGTATGGGCTCCGCCAACAACTACCTATAAACCATATGTCCAAAATCTACTTACAGCCCTCCCAGCCCCTCACGTGGAACATGTCTGCATAGCACATCTCTTGCACTTTCTTCATCACTTTGTATAATAAAAAGGCTAACCCAGAGGTGCTACAATTGGAATGAAAAGGATTATAAGCTAGCCCTCACGCGCCCTCGTGCTCCTAAGCTTCCAAGGTGGTACTTAACGCACCAACTATAACTCCTCATTTGGCAGATGGGACGCATGGGCCAACAACACAACTACATGCTTCTAACGGGCTGGTGTGTTACACAATGTTCACCATGTTTCCAATGAGCCATTGTCAAAACTTTCTAGCTCTTTTGTGGGATTTAACTTGGAAATCATTATCAAATATGTGTTGTTTAGGTTATCACAGTGGATGTTGTCTTTAGGATCTCTTAAGCTTTTATGTCTTGTTGCAAGGTGGCTCCTTCCATGTAATGGGGGTCAATCCCTAATATCTGCCATTTTTTTCTTAATAGGTAAATATACAACTAGAGTTTCAACTTAAGATATATGCATAGAAAATTACAATGACTAATAATAGGATAAAAGATGCAGTCCATGACATCGTAGCTCATCATGGACTATAACCATTGCGGACACATAGTTTTGTGATACAAAAAGGAAGAAATAGTGAATATTGATGAAAAACATATAGATTACTTGGTCAAATTATCACACTTCGGTAGAGGTAACAGAGTATCTGTATGGTTATTATGTATAAAGAATAAAAGGGAGACAAAGGGCACAAAGACAAGCAATTTGATTAGATATAGGTACTAAACATTTCCACAAACTTCTAAGACTTATATCTCAAAGGTTCAAACCTGTATAGGTGGACACGTAATGGATTAGTGTGGATAATTTAGACGTTTAGTATGCTTACTCACACCAAAAGGGCGAGCAGCTGGGAGTTCAAAGATCAAGACGTTAGTATGCTTATACTTACACCAAAAGGCGAGCAGCGGGGAGTTTTAAACTAACGCTGGAAAGAACCAGCCTCGCTCAAGCTACCTATTTTGCTCGTTCTTTTTTCCTTTTTTTAGAAGGATAGAACTTGCAGTCAACAGGTAGATTCGCTACAGATATATTTTACAGGCATGATCCTGCATTAATGTGAATAGAACATGCATGCATGTATAGCTAGCTAGAGAAACAAACTTCTCCAAGAGGATCTCTACACACCGCTTTATCATAAAATTTAGAAAACAAAACAAAAAGGCAGACTCCTATGGACTCTCTAAGGCACTCTCCATCTCTTTTGCAATCTAAAACCACCCTTCTCACTCTCCATCAATAGAGAGGCTACGCAAGCTATGCCTTACTTTAGAGTTGCGTACATCGCTTCCACTTCCCTCCCCTGCTTCAGCGTCAGATGCTCTCATGTTATTTTTTTCATCTCCTTCCTGCTCTCATGTTATCTTCGTCTGGGTATATATAATAATAATATTTTCCGTACCTTCACCTATCTCAATCGCACCCTTGCATACATGGCATTTGGGCTGTGATCTGCTCCGATCCGTTATGTTTTCCTTCCTTGCAAAGCAGAGCATCTGTGTATATATGATACTCGTGCAAAGCAGAGGACGACCATACTTTGACTAATTAAGTGTAGAACAAAAGGCATTATTTTAATTAGAACATGGGGCTTGCTACAAATCGTGCGTGCAAAGGAAGAGGAAGGCAAGTTAATTAAAGCCAAGAAAAAAATTGTTAACTTGTGTAGGCAGTCACTTCAGTAGTAAGGAAAGCAAGCCAATGTAATTTGAGAACATATCGACATGGATAGAGCTCAGCATATCATCATCATTAAGCAAAGCAAGCAAAGAAATATACAACAGATGTAACGAAGCTGTACACACCCCTTGTTGCTTCTCAGTTGGATACCGCCACCAGGTAGCAGCAGTCTCCTCTCCTCTCCTCTCCCGGAAGCACCTTCGGCAAGGAGGGCGCGGCTTTTCTGTATAGTTGGTGATGGTACCTAGCGATAGCTAGCAATTATATAACGTGATGGTAGGATGGCAGGGCCAGCGTTGTCGTGTGTAGGTAGCTAGGCACGTTAAAGTTGTGCATACAGAATTGCAGAGGTAGATTGATACAACAATCCAATCCAATAAGACAAAGGCGGAATATACCTTAGACCCGTCTCGCAGTCCACAAGTAAGAAAAATGTAGGGACTGATTGGTTCGCTTCCAAAATTTATCATGCCAATGATTTGGTAAGCCATGATTTTGTATGTCAACCAAGTAGACCCATAAAGACGAAAGGACTCGTCTGTGTACCGACTACTGACAAAGTCATGAAACTGGACAGTTTAAAATGCTGGAGCTGGGTTAAGAGAACTCTCGTACATCAGACTACGAAATTCAGCAGTATGGAGATATGTGCTGCTCGTTTAGTCCGGAGCTTGGTACAATCACTCCGTGTGTCAAAATAAGCTACACATATACTACCATGGATTCCATTGTTGCCAAAGTTAAGATATGACAATATTGCAGAAGATAGGTCAATGTTCTTGCATCAAAGGTGGTTGGCGAACCTATTTGTACATGGGCCTCACGGGGAAATTCCCTAGTAAATCCCTGACGCATTGTATGTGTACCATATTATTAAATACACAACAAATATGCTAAACATCGCCTAACTCAGAAAACGTCGGTACGGTTTTGACTCGACAGCTCCGAGATAGAAGCACTGGAAAGTGTTGTACCGTAGCACTCGCCACTTGGCAACCTTGCAACTGTGCAAGTGCAGCCAACCGCCGCTCCAACGCGTTGCGGTGAGGAGACTCGGGACGCCTTGTGCTCGAATGGGAAGCGAGCGGGCGCACTTTCCATCGGGGCTGCTGGCTCAATAATTCCGGTGCATGCATGCCAGGTCAGTTGGTCTATATATGTCTCCATCAGTCATCACGCATCACCGACCCCTCAGGGCCGCGTTTAGTTCCGGCACGAATCGGCAGACACTGTAGCGCACTGTAGCATTTCGTTTGTATTCGGTAATAATTGTCCAAACATTGACTAATTAGACTCAAAACGTTCGTCTCGCAAAGTACAATCAAACTGTACAATTAGTTTTTGATTTCATCAACATTTAGTACTCCATGCATGTACCGCAAGTTTGATGTGACGGAGAATCTTCTTTTTGCATAGTGTCAAAGTTTGGAATTTGGTGGAACTAAACATGGCCCAGATGTGGATCGGCCAACAACTTTGCAGTATTATTCCAGATTTTTTTTGAATTATCAAATTGAAAATACTAATATCTATTTCTCGGTCACTTCTTTATTATTCTTTACGATTCTCTCTGCAAAACAAGGTCTCACATGTCTATATTTCAAAGAAGAAATAATGGCATATAGCCCGGTGGTTACAATAGCCACGACAGTATATGTGGTCCTGGTTCGACTCCCCGTGGAAGTGACTTGCAAAGATTTAACGGCTTTTGTGCTTTCACTGGTAGGTGACGTTCACGTCGACAGCGAGATGCATGTGGGGGACTTGGTCAATCTCGTCTTCAGGATTTGCCAGCTCGGCCTTCGAAGGTGCTGTAGGGTTAGGGTTTGCATGCATGTGTTTATAGAGGTGAGTGTACGTACGTTGCGAGCGTTTGCATTGGACCGTGTAATCTTTAAAAAAATTTGAAATAATGGCATATAGACACCGGTATCAAAAGAAAGGAAGCGGAGAAGTCGCGTTGCGTGATCACCGCTGTCGCCGTCGATACATCTGTCGTATAGACACGGCATGTCATATTCAAAGCGTGCGACAAAATTAGGCATGGCTAGTCAAAACAAATATTTTTCTAGCCTTGGCCATATTTTGGTATGGTTTTGAAGCAAGCATCAAAATTTTGTCCAAGCTTTCGGCATCCATGGCCCATGTTTAGCTACAACCAATTTTTGGATTAGTTTGTTATAGAGGCACCATCTAACCCCACGACAAGCCAGAGGGACATAGGATGTGTTTGATTATGTGGCTAACTTCTGGCCTAGTTCCCTGGAGCCAAGATAGGCTTGTGTGCTGTGGCCTGGCTTCAGAAGGCCATCCATAAGCCCCTGGCCTGGCTAGGACAGAATGCTGGTGGAGCTCGTTTTCTGGGGCCTGGCTTGGCCAAGCACCCGGTTGGCATTCCCGTCGCCTCCCAGTTCTTGTGTGTGATGATGCGAGAAGGGCGACGACGCAAGCTGGCTATGGAGCTCCGGTGGCGCGGTCGAGTACTCGTCGGATCTGCACCGAGCCACTCCGCCGGAGCCCTCGCCTACCACCACATGATCGCGGGCAGGGCATCCACGGCGCGGGTGCAGGCAAGCATCCACGGCACGGGCGCGGGCTCCCATCCGCTCTCGGGCTGCTCCTCCACTCTCGGACCGCCGCGGAGCTCGGCTGCTCCAGCCGGTGACCCCTCGAATGGCGCCCCTGCCTCCTTCCCCTCTTCTTCGACCGCGCGGCAACAACTGCTCTTCGGGTCCAGGCACGCTCACTACTGCTGCTGGCACTGCTGCTCTTGGAGGTGTTTACGGGTGCCGATATCCAGCTCTTGGCGGCGACATCTGGCTCTTGGTTACGGGCGGCGACATCCATGTCTTGGTGGTGTTCGAGCATGCAGATCAGGTGTTCGACCAAATGTCTTAGAAGAGGTAACCTTACCAGAATAAAGAAGAGGTAATTCTATGCAAAACAAACCATGCTTAAATTCTAGCCATGCTACAAATAAGCTAGGGATCCACCCATAGTGCCATGGCACTGCATGTGCTAGGCAAGGCTTCTGCTCTGTTCTACTAGGTCCTTGCAGGACCTCTGCGCAGTTATCTTTTCCTTTACCTAAAAGCAGAGTACAAAGCAGAGTGCAGGGCGCTGCAGGAATTGCAAAAGCGTTGCGGCAACAAACAGCCTTTTTGCCACGCGAGATGATGTCAGGACAGGACTAGATGGAGGCACGTTGGCACCAGGTATTGAGAGTGACAAATATAGCATGAAATGTATGCATGCATGTATAGCATGAAAAGTACGCATGTATGTATCTGGACCAGGTGCATGCATGCATACATTTCATGCTATATTTGTCACTCTCAAGACAGTGACAGGAATATTGCCACTAGTCCTGTAGAAAATTCGGCGCATGCCAGTGCTTGCTACATGTCTATCAGTCTTCTTCGTCTTACGCATCGCAGAGACATCACTGTCTTTTTTTTTTTTTTGACAATTCTACCAGTTTTCATGGTCGATGTCCTCTACAGTCTAAGTCCTAATCAGTATTAATTTTTTTTTTTTTGACTCTTGACGCCGACATCACTGTCCATGTCCTCGTCAGTATATAATAACTTGCGATACTGTTCGATCGTTCACAAGCTAAGACATGCTCGAGTTTGCAGGCCAAATCAATTGGGCTTGCTTTACCGCACCAACAATTACTTGTTTGTTCGTTTCTCTTTTTATCCATTCCGATGCATGTAGAGCCCAGCTGTCAAGGAGAAATTCTCGTCCTTAGCTTACCAAGATTAGTTGTACAAATATATGGAAGAACAAGTGCAGAGATATGCATGTGCGAGCGAGACTATACGACTACGACAGTACAAAAGTTGAAACGGGGACTACTCTAACCACATTGTGTGTTTGAGAAAGACATTTTATAAATTTAATTTGGGTTATTGGGGGTATACTGGTAATTTTACTTCAGTTGTTTGTATCACTAGGATCACCGCCCCCTCGATTCAGCCACACAGGGGGCTCGTTTTTATTATCGGGTTGCTGCTGTCCCTCAACCCATCTGCGCGAGTCGCCAACATCATTGCAGGCTTATGCGGCCTGTTGTTGCAATCCCACTGGAGATACCTTGGATTCACGGGTGTCAGGTGACATGTATTCCGAAAGTGCTGTGAGTGCGGGGACACCTTGAAGCACCTGCAGATTTATTTGGACAGCGGATCGGAGGACGCTAATCAGGGCGTTCGGATGGTCCGCGCTACAGTGTTTTTGGGATGGTTTTAGATGATCGAATAGTATCCTGTGAGAGAGAATAAGCTGAAATAAGCTGAAACAAGGTGGAACTATACCAGCCGAACGCGTTGAATCTTGTGAAATCTGCACTGTGGAGAGATCACTGATCCTCTTGTGCTTGGGGCAGTTGGACTTGGACACGTCAGGCTTGACAACTGATGGGACGTTCTTCACAGATATCAGGTTGGTAAGCTCCTCGTACAGGTTGATGCTTGCTTCTCAGAGCTTGCCACACGGAGAGCCCAAGTAATAGAGGTGCTCTGCTCTGTTATACTTGGACCTTCCTCTCTTGACTGACATATGGTATATATTTTTAGGATGAACTGCTGTCCCGTGCTTCCAAAGTAGTATGAATGAACCAATATATTCCTCAGTCACAGCTCACAGTGAAGGCTGCTCCTGGCCATTTGCTCTGCCTCCCTAGAAAAGCAGAGGGCCTTGCATACATTAGTGCACTGCAGGCGACAAAGCAGATGAGGATATGGTGTTGCCACGGAGATCAGAGGAGGAGAGGAGAACTCCATAATCGCCATGACATCGAGGAGGCTGAGTAAGATCGATCAAAAATAATGATTGAGATGCCTGATTTCATGATCATCAATCAGGTCAGCATACAATGTTCGTGCTGCATGTCTGCTTTCATCACCACACATTCAGTCCACTACAAGATCCACGGCTTCAGGCTGCAAATATATATAGGTCCATTACTTAAAAAAAACATATATGGAGTGTAGAAATATACATGGTCAAGAGTACAATAGTGCTGGAGACGCCGTCAGTAACCAGGATTTTGGCAGCATGTCCACAGTCTGCATGTGAACAGAGTATGTGTATTGTGTGCTAGAGACGAGCTTCTACCAAGCAGATCTCACTCCCACTGGCCACTGCAAGCTAACATCGCACTTGTTTAGTTCTAGAAAGTTGGAATTTGGGGCTACTGTAGCACCTTCATTTTTATTTGGCAATTAGTGTTCAAATATGGACTAATTAGGCTCAAAACGTTCGTCTCGCAATTTCCCACCAAACTATGCAATTAGTTTTTTTCATCTACATTTAATGCTCCATGCACGGGCCGCAAACATTAGATGTGACAGGTACTGTAGCACTTTTTTGGAATTTGAGGTCCAACTAAGGCCCTGTTTAGATCCCACCCAAAATCCAAAATTTTTCAAGATTCCCCGTCACATCAAATCTTGTGACACATGATGGAGCATTAAATATAGGTAAAAAGAATAACTAATTGCACAGTTTGCCTGTAATTGGCGAGACGAATCTTTTAAGCCTAAATAGTCCATAATTGGACAATTTTTGCCAAATACAAACGAAAGTGCTACAGTAGCCCACAGCCAAAAATTTTCGCATCTAAACGGGGCCTAAACAAGGGCATCATGTGGCTCTGCCGTAAGGGTACTGGATGCCTGCATAAATTAGTTACACGGTCAGTGCATAATGTCACTTGAAAATACGTACTCGGTGAGAGAAAAGTTATAGTTACAAATATAGGAGATGATAATAAACAACTTTCGGCCTAGTGGAAGGATGCAATTTATTACCTGACTGCACGAGAGTCCTCAATGTTCATCTGAAGATCCATCCGAACTTGTATCTGAATCTTCGAGGCAGACAATGTTGTGCCTTCCAATGTGGCCGATCTTGTCCCATTCGGAGCTACCTGGAGATGAGGAGGATTCGTATAGCTTCTCCATGGTGGGGTCCTCCAGTTCAAGGCTGTCGAGTGCTGGTACACCTTCTAGAACCTCCAGCTTTGTGCAGTGAACGATCCTAATCTTCTGCAACCTGGAGAGGCCGCTGATCCTCTTCAGCTCAGGGCAGTCAAACACATCAAGATCCACAACTGAAGGGAAGTTATCCACATGTGTCAGGTTGGAGAGCTCGTACAGGTATACAGCATGTTCGCTTGTTCGTTTCAGCCAGCCCAAACCAGCCAGCCAATAGTGTTTTTCTCTCACAATAAATCAGCACCAGCCAGCCCAAACCAGCCCAGAAACCAACCAGCGAACAGGCCGATAGTTCTCTAAGAGTATGCCTCTTGGTGCTGGCGAGGCCTGGTGGAAGACAGCTCAACTTGCAGTTCATGATTTGGAGTCTCTCCAGACAAGGCATGGCTATGGTAGTTTCCACGTCCATATGCTCCTCACAGTCGTTCCATTCCCACTCTTCCCACTCACATAGCCCAATCAATTGCAGATTTCTGAGTTTAGGAAACGGTGCAGATGTACTAGCATCGGAACCTCTAGCTGCCACGGAGGATGACGCAGAGCACACGTCCAGTTCGGTAGCTGGCGACCAACGTATCCCCCTTCCAAAGTAAGATTCTCCTCCTTCCAAAGTAAGATTCTCTAGGCAGGTTGGAGGGCAGAGCTTTTTCAAGACTTCCTCGGTCACACTCTATTGTTGCTGCTGCTCTGCTTCAGCACCACCTGTCCCTATAGTATGTCCACTTGCACTATAGTTCAACACTAGATACCCAAGGTGGCGCTTGCTGCTAATCATGGCCTTTTTAGCCATCCGGCTGTCCTGCACCTTTTCTAGGCCATATAATGTAAGAACCCTAAGGTGAGAGAGAGGCTCCAGCTCTTGCAAACTGCACCAGCTATTGCTTGCATCCATGTCCATGTTTACTGTCGTTTGGATCTAAGATTATGGGCTGCACAAAGCACGGTTGATGTCCTAGTTAACAAAGTACTCCTATATATTCAAGCACACATTTTGATATTTAGTTGGATAGTTCCATGAACGTGGCGACTCATTCGACCACCAGATGGCCCTTCTATTTATTCCATTATTATGAGTAAAATGGCAGTAGCTCTCCGATCCACTCTTCCTGATTGTGCTAGGCACGCCGTTGGAGACTTTGTCCATCGCGGCTGCTGGCCCAATAATTCCAGTGCATGCCTGTCTGGCCAGTTGGCTCAACAATTCCGGTGTCTAAATAATTATCATACTTTAAATACTACTCCCTAGTCCCTACATTACAAATTGTAAGTTATTTTGTTTTTTCTAGCCGCTACAGTGTCATTATCAGGTGCAGCAGTCCTGGCTCATCGGATATATTGCCACAGATGATCCGGTACATGTATGTATGCCAGCTATCCGTCATCTATGTCCCCTACCAGCTACAGAGTAGTACTAGAAATTGATTGATCCATCGGATAAACGACGGAGACTTGCCTAGTCTATCAGTCTTGTTCGTCCCCATTAGACAATGCGATCAGAAATAAATCACCGTCTATACATGTCCTCATCAGTACTATATAACTTGGGACACTGTTCATTTAACGACTAAGACAAGCTTTATTTTCCCGACCAACGACGCCAAATTGTTTGTTTGTATACGTTTGTTTCTCTTTTCTTGGTTCCTATGCATATATATTTGTTTGTATGTCTTTTCTCATTTCTTGGTTCCGATGCATGCCAGGTCTGTATGTCTTTTCTCATTTCTTGTTTGTATGTCTTTTCTCATCACTCAGCCATCCAGTTGGACGGAGGAGAACACCATGGTGGCCCAGAAGTAGCGCAGTTGCAGGTGGTGTTGGCTTTCTGCTATGCTCTGTTACGGTTTCCTTCCGTTCAGAGCAGAGAATGTGTTGGTGCAGGCTACGAAGCAGAGGATTGACATACAGTTCTTGCACGCTACAAAGCAGAGGACTGACATACAGTTCCTGGAAAAGCAGAGGACAACCTTGGTTACAGAACGTTTCGATTACCGGGATAAATAAAGTTTACTTTAGAATACGAACTAAGCGAGCCCTGCCAAACGGGGGCCAAAGTTTGTCCACCTTTAAAAGCCTCTTTGAGATGCCAGTGGGCTAGCACCTTGGTGATGAGCGATTGACAACACGGTGTGCGTGTGACGTGTCTCTTGGCAGGTTGTGGTTGCAGGTGACAGGTGGAGACAAGGTACATGCGGCGACGAGTGAAGAACGAAGATAGGATGCCGCGTCGAAAAACCGCGGGGGCGGAGAAGGGCGGATCGAGGCTTGCGTTCGAGGGACAGGTGATCGTGCGGTGTACGTCTACTGTACCTGGCTACATGGCGGGAGGACGTCGAGGGAGGTTTCCGGATTATGCCACAAAATCCGGGGTTCGCTGGTTGAGCCACAAAGCCATGCATCGTACCGGGACGCTCGTGCGGCGTGCGTTGGCCGAAGATGGAAATTCTGGCGATCGCGATACGATTTCGGATGGTCGTGCGGCGACATCGCGAGGATCACATCGCGGAGATGGAGGGATCGCGGACATCGCGGAATTTGCCATGGAGGACGTAATTGGAATTTACGCCCCTACGTTGGATTTATTTAGCGTAGGGGGTTATGTGAAAATAGGTCGTGGCACCCTTTGGAGATATAAATATGTGGCACCTAGGGTTGAGTAGGGCGCGGAACGGTTTGGACTCTCGACGAGTTACTATTCACGCGTGAACAGTACCCGTGAACAGTACTCATGCCCCAGGGTTCCGCGGTTCTGTTTTCCTCTCTCCGGTCTAGCCTAGGGTTTGAATTCTAGTGAGAGGTTTTTGTTGATCTCTCCGATTAAGAGAGGGAGGATGTTCGGGCGGAGGCTAGATGCACTTTTGTAAGTTCAATTACTCAATTTAATCTTTCATCTATAATGATTGATCTTGTGCATCTCGATTGGTTCTCTACAATTCTCGTCAGCATCTGACATAGTCTGCTTGTTTTATTTTTATCTCAAGATCCGTAAGTCAGATTGACGTGATTCCAGTTGGGTTAGTTTCGTAATTTCATCTAGTTTAATCTGACAAATTTTTAGGTCGATCGGAGTTACGGATTTTCGTCCACATCAGGTTTACTAGGTACATAGAGTTCTGGCCAGATTTGAAAAACGTGATTTAATCAGGTTTTGTGTTTAGGGGAAGGGTTAGAAATTATTTTTGGCTTCCGCGACCATTCACCCCCCCCCCCCCCCTCTGGTCGCCCGTTTCGATCCTTCACTCTTGCTCTTAGTGACCCATGTAGCTGGAAGCATCATGTGTTGCCTAAGATGATTTATAATTGTATACAAGAAAAAAGGTAAAGTTCGTCCATCAACAGAAATTTAGGAGACAATAAATATACAAACGTGACTTGAAGAGGGAGAAGATGAACAGAGGACACAGATATTCTAAGACAATTGACTGTTAACAACTGTGGTTGCCTTCTCGTAAGAGGAGGAGGCTGTTTCAACACTTCGTTCAAACACCATATTATTTGACGCCCCGCAATGCCTGTGCCTGTGTATGGTCGGATGAATGATTCTCCTCCCTGCTAATCACCCATATAATTGACGTACGTATAAGTGATCGATGCATGGAGATTAGTGTGGTTATGTAACGAATTGAGGTACAAGCAACAATTAATATCTGAATCCACTTTCGGCTAGTGAAAGGGTGCAAATTAAATTACCTGGACGCATTAGATGTCTTCGATGCAGCTGTCAGTCCTTAGCATGATCTGAATGTTCATCCGAATCTGTATCTGAATCTTCAATCAATTGATACTGCGTTTTCCAATGTGGCTGATCTTGTCCCATTCGGAGCTACCTGGAGATGAGGAGGATTCGTATAGCTTCTTGTTGCAATGCAACTTGAGATACCTTGGGTTTACAGCTTGCAGGTATTCTGGAAGCGTGTCCATGGTGGGGTCGTTCAGTACGAGGCTGTCGAGTGCTGGTACACCTTCTAGAACCTCCAGCTTTGGGCAGCGAACGATCCTAATCTTCTGCAACCTGCTGTCGAGTGCTGTGATCTTCTTCAGCTCAGGGCAGTCAAACACACCAAGATCCACAACTGAAGGGAAGTTCTCCACATGTGTCAGGTTGGAGAGCTCGTACAGGTATAGTTCTCTAAGAGTATGCCTCTTGGTGCTGGCGAGGCCTGGTGGAAGACAGCTCAGCTTGCAGTTTTCTATTTTGAGTCTCTCCAGACAAGGCATGGCAATGGTAGTTTCCACACCCCTGTTCTCCTCACAGTCATTCCATTCCCACTCCTCCCACTGAAGTAGCCCAACCATATTCAGACTTCTCAGTTTCGGAAACGGTGCAGATGTACTACCATCGGAACCTCTAGCTGCCACGAAGGATGACGCTTGGAATTGGGGGCCAATACGCTTGATGGCTGGCGCATCTTTGATGGTCAGCAATTCCAAACTTGGGAGGCAGCACAGACCATCAGGGAGCTGGGTGCATAAAGGCAGGTTCCGTAACCTCAAATACCTTATGCTCTTAAACTCTGCGGATGCTGGAGCACACATCCAGTCTGGTAGCCGGCGACCAATGTATCCTCCCACACGTAGATTGTCCAGGCAGGTTGGAGGGCAGAGCTTTTCCAAAACTTCCTCTGTCACACTCTGTTGCTGCTGCTGCTCTGCCTCAGCACCACCTGTCCCTATAGTATGTCCACTTGCACTATAGTTCAGCTCTAGATACCCAAGGTGGCGCTTGCTGCTAATCATGGCCTTTTCCGCCATCCAGCTGTCCTGCACCTTCTCTAGGCCATCTAGTGTAAGATTCCTAAGCTGAGTGAGAGGCTCCAGGTCTTGCAAACTGCACCAGCTATTGCTTGCATCCATGTCCACGTGTACTGGGAAGCCATAAAGTGACCTCAGATTTGTTAACTCACTGAACCCCTTAGGAATGACACTAACATTTGATCCTCTGATGTTAAGAGATCTTAGATGCACAAGTTTTATGATGCTGCCAGGAAGATAGCATAGCTTCTTACAGTAACGAAGTGAAATGTACAGTAGAAATTTCATCTTCTGGATGTCATCCGGTAGCCTAGATATATCAGTTTTCTCCAAGTGAAGGTATCTTAAGTGCTTCAACATAGATAGAGAGGGAACCAAGGTATCTGAGTTAGCAGACCATATGTACAGTACCCGCAGGCTAGAGAAACTACTCAGCGAGTCACCAGGAAGATGAAAGTTTACTCTAGAATTTATAATTAATGTCCTAAGTGACTCTCGCCTTTGCAAAATGCCCCAATCCAGTACTGATACGGTCTGTTCTATGGAGAGGCGACGGACATGCATACCAGTAGCAGCCTGTTCTCTGCCAACCACCACCACTAGTGATTCTTCCCTTGACATGTATTCAGCAAAGGTGCGGACCACATCGTGCATGGTGCACCTGTATCTAGTGAGAGAATAGTTTTTTGTAGGTTGTAAAAGGTTCCTCTGTATTAACTCTTGGTAGTACTCAATTGCCGTCTCTTCGAACCCATACTCATGTGAAATAATACTACTACCATCCAAAGGTTGGATAAATCCTTCACCAATCCACATTTGAGTTACTACACCATGTACGAGTTCTTCACCTCTAGGGAATAGTGAGCAGTACAGAAAGCATTGCTTTAACTGGGGGGACAAGTCCTCGTAGCTCAAGTATAGTCGGTTGTCGAGTTCTGGAGGCAGTCCGGTCAGTGACCAAGCTGGCTTGTTCAAAACAGATTTCCACTCATGCTCACTTGGGTATCTTGTGCTCAAGAGACCTCCAATCACTTTAATTGCAAGTGGTAAGCCATCACAATTTTCAAGAATTTCCATCCCAATAGTTTTCAGTTGATCAATTCCATCTACCTGCCAACATTTAATTTAAAGCTTCTTAATTATTGCTAACAACTATCAGGTTGCTTATGTACTTCTCTAAGCAAATAAGCTTCTTCTGTAAAACAATGAAGCGTAGGTTGGCCAACGTATTGGAAGTGTACTGTCCTTTATTAAAAAATAAGCACAAGACTATGCTTGGAAAGGGCCGATTTCAAATGGAATCCGCATGAATGGGCGCAAAATCCCATAAGACTAATATATGGAATCCGTGCATTGCAATTGGGCTTTAAATGTTCTCATTCGGGAAACAGGACTATACTATAGAAAGTTTTGTAGTGGCTTTCCTTGCAAAAAAAGTTTTCTTGTGGCTACAGGAATCGGACTTTAAATGGTCTCTTTGCGTTTTAAATTTGTTGTGTGGCTGCTATTATTAGCTATAGGTAGGGATGAAAACGGTACGGATATTTTCCGACCATATTCGAAACCAAATCCGTTTAGAGGGGTTGAGATCTGTCCGTATCCGAGTCCGGATATCCAACATCCGATACCGTATCTGTATACGAATACTCAAATCGCATATTTATGATGTCGATATCCAATCGTATTCTATCCGACATAGTTGACACTATCCGTATTCGAATCCGAATCCGGACATAAATATGAAAACAAATGTAATATCGGTGATATCCGTCCGTATCCGATCCGTTTTCATCCCTAGCTATAGGACGACTAGGATAGTCGAAAGTCGAAATCTGGGTATTATCTACTAGGACGCACTTGATGCATTAAAATATTCATTTATATGCAAACTTAGGGTCTTCGTTTTGGTTTATAAGAAATGGTAGACTGAGTAATTTAGTTGTAAATTTTGGACTACTTTATATTATGGTTTGTAATGGCATAGGTGGATAATTTAGACAAACGTTATATTTAGAGGTTACTTATTGACGAAATCCAAACATAGAGATATGGCATTGGGCCGAGCCCGAGCACGCCCGGCGCCTCTACTTGGGATTCGGGGGCTCACTAGACGGTGGCGTCCACTTCCCCAACGAGTTCTCTTTCACGGCCAGCACCTTCGCTCCGGGCCAGGTCCTCAACTTCGGGAGTCTAGCCTACGTCGCTCAAGGAGGCTCCGCCCGCTGAAGTGTAATTTGACCATGGTTCTTCTATATGACCAGGACACTTAGATTGGCCAACATATTAAATGTGTGCCATATTGTAAAGATTTGCGGTAGGGCACTCTTCAATGGTGGTCTTTGCTAAGGGACACTGTTCACTGTTGTCTTGGCTACAAAGTACTTTTCAATGCTGGTAATTGGTTCTTAGACAATGTAGCTATTAAAATAATATTTCTAAGGACTACTTTGGAGAGAGAAGTTAAAAGTGACCAAAATGCACCTGACTATTATAATACAAACCTTTAATAGTTATCCAAAAATTCATAATTGCATATAAAGTTGGATGAAGACGAACTTTATATCAAAATTGTAGTGCTTAGTGAGATCTATAATTTTGTTGTAGACAAGTTTTGGATTGAAAATTATTTATAGTATGAAATCAAATTCCCAAATATTAAATTCAAAGTTAGAATATCTTAAGTGATTTAGAATGCTGAATATTCATTTTATTATTTTATATTTTTAAATTTGAAATTTAACAATTTTAAAACATCTGT
Source organism: Miscanthus floridulus (assembly GCF_019320115.1). Classification (NCBI taxonomy): domain Eukaryota; kingdom Viridiplantae; phylum Streptophyta; class Magnoliopsida; order Poales; family Poaceae; genus Miscanthus; species Miscanthus floridulus. Next base: position 129,949,300 of record NC_089589.1, read on the forward strand.
TCCAATGTTTGAAGTAATTTGAAATTCCTAAATTTTGGATTTAAAATTTTAAGAAGACTCTATATTACTTCAGATAAAAAATTATCATCTACAAAGTTTAGATCCTACTGATAACTACAAATTTTGTATATACCATGTCAAGATCTGAGATCATTTATATTTATAGATTTTGTCAAAATTTGATAATTTCAAAGGAAGTATTGGCAACCTAAATAGTTTGAAACAAAGAATTTGTCAATTACAAAGCTATAGATATTATTGAGCTCTACAATTTTGATTATATTTAAAGTTTATGTTCATACGACTTCATATGCAAAAGTTATGAATTTTTTAGATAACTATTAATTGTTGCGCTACAATAGTCTGGGGTATTTTGGTCACTATTAACTTCCACTATAATTGATGTTACATTTCAAATACCATCAAATTTCAAATAGCCAGATTTCATACGGAGCTAGCCATGCACTAAATCTTTCATTGGAGTGAATAATAGCTAACTTGATACAACTGTTTTGTTGTTACATTTGATTATTTCTTCTAGATCATAGTTTTACTGGTCTCCTTTTGCTACTCTCATAAGCTGGTGTTCCTAGCACGAATGCTTAGATTTAACGGAACTCCGATCCATATGCTTTCGATCAAAATCAAGTATATAGCCTAGTTGTATAAAGTATGGATAGACAACTAACCTGATCAGGCTGCAGCTGCTTCTTGAGCAAAGACCAAGCATCATCATTCTCTAGAGGCTTGACACGGTGTTGGTGCAGGGGGGCTTGCATCTGTTGGGGTAGGTGTGCAGATCTTGTGGTGACAAGGACCTTGCTTCCAGGTTGTTTCTTGCTAGCATTTCTAACTGGGACACTAAGCACGTCGTTCCACACTTTCTGGCTCCACACGTCATCCATCACCAGCAGAAACCTTCCACTAGACAGGGTGTGGAATAGGGTCTCCGTCAGAGTGTTTTTGTCCTTCTCAGCACCATGGTCGCCTCCAGCATGCTTGATTGCTGTCCTCAGTAGCTCAACCTCGTCAAACTGTTGAGTGATGCTTAGCCATATCGTCTTTGTCTTGAAGTGCTCTTGGATGGTTGCATCATTGAAGGTCTTCTGAGCAAGAGTAGTCTTTCCCATGCCACCAACACCAATTATAGACACGACTTTGATGTTGTGATTATCATCACCTGAGGTTAGCAAGTGAATGAGGTCCCTTGTATCCCTCTCTATCTGTTCCCCAACTATGGCTGACTCATCGACAAGTGAACTTGTCCTATAGCTGGATAACTCAGCAGCAGTTAGCTTCCTTGGCTCCGGGTTGGAACCGAGGCCAATATTGAACTTGTACTTGTCCGCCTCCTTGTGGATGCTTTCCAGCCTCTGGTTGAGCTCCTTGATGCGGCTACCTATCTTGTGTGCGAACACGGGATTCCGCAGGCAGAAGAGCAATGGCTGGAAGCAGCTGGGCAACTTCTGTTCCACGCCGTCGCCACCTCTGGACTCCCTGCGCTTGTCGGCCTCGAGCTGGCACAGGTCGAGGATGTCTGTGGCGTCATACATGGCGTTGTTGAGCTTTGTCGACCATCTTTGCACGCTCGTGTCAGTGATGTGCCTCCTCTCGGCATCTGCCATGAAGGCTTTGAGGCCTTCCATGTTGTCCTCCAGCTTGGTGATCTCGGCGGAGATGCCCAGCAACATGGAAACCTTTTCTTGTGCCATGTCTGTTATTAGCTTCTTGACGTAGGGTGCCAAGGCATCCAGGACGGCTGCCATGTCTCAACTCTCAGGCACAGTTCCTACATGAGCAAGCAATAAATCCTGAACCATTAGATAGATCCGGGATATCTACCAGCCCTGTTTGTCAGCTGTAAAAAATCAGTAGTCAAGGTAACTAAGTGCCAAGGTGCACTATTGTAGATTGATTTCTTCGTCAGCTTAAACGTACGTCATCTATAATTTGGACTCTGACTCTGTTAAAGCCAGGATGACCTTATAGATTGATATCTTCGTTAAGCAAAACAAGGATTAGTTAACATGTCATACTGATGAGTGGGTTCATGTTCATGATCTGAAACCTTTAGTGGTTAATTACATCGAGAAGAGCAGCTAGCCGGGGCTTCGGCCCCTCCAGTTTTCTCAAAAAAAGAAAAAGAAAAGAAGAGCAGCTAGCAAGGACTGCAGATCGAGTCTGTTTTGCTAGGTCTCTGAGAACGAATCAGATCAGAAAGGAGCTACCTTGAAATCTCGGCGTTGAAGACGGAAGGGAGGTCGGGTGCAAACGGCTTCTGGTGTGGATCTTGTCGGTGAATACGGAGTTGAGTTCAGGGACGGCGGTTGTGGGATGGAGACTAGGGGCTCAGAGACGGAGCAGAAGATGACAGGCTTGGCAGAAGGAAGGCTGCTGCTCCCTTGTGCTCGGCTCCTGCTCAGAGAGAGAGCTAATAACCTCCCTCGTGATGATGATCATCGATCCGTGACCGTGAGTCGTCAGTCATGTATATTATATAATATATAAGCAATAATTAAGCATCTTCTTTTCTAAAAGCTTGGCAGCCTAGAACCGCAATACCCTGAAAGCTTGTTTTCTAACAACAACCTTTACACTTCTCTTTATTTGATCACATATCACTACCTAAAACCTTCCCCAATCTCAATGAGAAGGTGTCGAGATTGAGGGGCCGAAAGCGGGGACAAGATAATATCAAACATATATTATTCTGATATATGAAAACAAACTGAGACATCTCCTGGAAAAGGCACAGCTTTCTTTTTCTATAGTGGCAGACACATGCCTTTATCCACTTTGTTAATTTAGTATTTGTCTTCATCCAGCGCTTAGCATGTCGTGTCTCGTGTGGACAGTGATCTGCTGCTATTGTTTCTACTTAGTGGCATGGCATCTCTCCAATTGCTGCTACATGCATGCATCTGAGCATATGGAATAAAAATAAACTTTACTTGCAGCATGAATTTTTTTTATTCAATCTCCCACTCTCTCCTTCACTGTAGGTTCATTAGGCACTTACTCCTCTTTCATCACTCGGTCCTGTCGTCCCCCACTATTTATCTCGCCTGTTCATCTCTCACTCGATAGATCTAGTATTTCAGTCTCATCCTTCTCACTTCGAGTCTGGAGTTGCAAAACATTTGTTAATGCCACACCACTCGTATCTTAGCTAAGTGCAACAAATTATACAAACCATGGTATGTACACCGTTGCCAGCACGTCAGACTTGTCTATATATAACTAGAAACAAACAACAAATAATGAGATTAGAACGATAAACTTGTTCCATGTGTACGTCGATGTACTATACTGTATAATAATAATATAAGCTGCCAGTGCTTTTTGTGCATGGCGAACCGCTGTCATACAGTCTTTCCACATGGTTGTAGATCTCGAGCTAGTAGCTAGTATGGTCGCGTGCTTAGAAAAAAAATATATTAGCTACTAGTGCTTGGAAACACGAGTCACATCATCATAATACATCTAGTTGCACCAAACAATCTTTGGTACACAGTCAACGTCAGTCGTCGAGTCGACAACTCAACTTTTCATACGTGCTGACTGTGTAACTTTTCCTACGTCTAAGCGGCCCGTTAGATGAAGATTATGATGTTACACAGTTGTTGTAGTACTCTCACAAGGCAGTGTACCTACATACATACACAGTCGGCTCAACTGCTGCCGTTGCTTCTAAAAACACTTTTAATTTGTAAATTATACTTCCAAAACCAGATTTGCACAGGCAGCAGATGCCAGATTAGCTAGTCACGTCGCGTCAAACCACCCCTCCGTCCAATAATGCCCAGAGGTACTAATCCTTGTTGGACCCCGAAATGTGTAGTTTTTTTTTTGAATCCCACGAAATGGGTAGTGTCAGCCCTATCTAGGAGCACGAGCAGACTAAAATTTTTGGCTGCCCAAGCCCACTCCTTTTATTTTTCCTATATCGTTGTCTGCTTTCTTTTCTTTGGACCCCGAAATGTGTAGTTTTTTTTTTTGAATCCCACGAAATGGGTAGTGTCAGCCCTATCTAGGAGCACGAGCAGACTAAATTTTTTGGCTGCCCAAGCCCACTCCTTTTATTTTTCCTATATCGTTGTCTGCTTTCTTTTCTTTCAGAATTGACCATGTAATGTAACCCGAAATGGGGGCTGTCCTTTTTAACGTTCCGAGCATCTTGAGTGCTGCCTTTGTTTAAAATAAGAATAAAAAAATTATTCGCCATGATCTTGACCTCGCAAGTCTACACCAAATACGCACCTAATTAACCAAGATGTTTTGCTCTGTGAAATGGACGTGTTAGAATATTGTTACCAATACATCTTCTTGATTGTGCGAGCCAACACTCACCCAATAATTAACATAGACAAAGACATGCAAGTTGAGGTACATGGGTAGAGACCACATGATTTGCGCTGTCTTTTGCTCCAAAGCTAGTCGTGGGCCAAGAAGAAGAGACCACGGCTAGTCACTGAACTACGTGCATTTCCAAAAACAAAAAAGAAATGAGAGCACCCAGCCATAACACGCCAACCTGCCAGGCTCGCATCTAGCCCAGCCATGATGCCCTTACCACACGAAGAAATTAATAGCGGCTCTCGCTGATAGGGGCTTTTGCATATGTATCCCCCACAACTGCCGAGTTGATGATGGATTAGTAGTAGTAATAGTTTACAGACGGAGTGCGTGGCAAAACGGATTGGGCTTGCTTATCACTACCAATGATGCCAAGAGGTATACATTGCGCATGAGACTACTTTTTTCCTGTGTCGACCTGAGTCCAAAGCCACAGAGAGCCCAAGCTACAGGGTGCCTTGGCACTGCATCTGCTCTGCTTTGTTTCTGATCTGATCTACATCCTCTTTGCTCTATTCACATGAATCGAAGTATATTATATTATTAAGCATACATATACGGTGGCCGTCTGGGAGGCCGGCTGGACAGCGAAGAACCGGTCTGGCCGGTTGGCTCAGGTGGCCTGGCCGGTTTTCTCGATCAGCTCAGGTCCCTGAAATTCTTCCCAAAAATCTGAAGTTGGATCGCCTCCAAAAATTCCCAAACTCTGTTGAGATGATTCTTAGGTTTATTAGATGATATCCCCAAAGAATCAAACCCCAGAAACTCTGGAAATGATGCAGATCTGAATATCCATCTAGGGAAGTGGGGTTTTCTCAAGAAATTCTCCCTAGGGTGAAAAATCGTGCTCATGATGAATCTGCCTGATTCACTTGGCTGGGTGTTCATCTGGTGTCCTTTCACGAATTAAACCCAACACAACAACCCCAAAACCTCACGAACTCAAGATCGAGCAAAATGGTGAATAGGGGGAACAAACACTACTGGAATCTCGCATTTTTCTGTGGGTGATAAATTTTTCTGTGCGTTATTTTCGGTACGCACAGAAAAATTACGATTTTTCTGTCGGTTCCAAAATATCCCGACAGAAAAATACTAAAACCCACAGAAAAATCGCATAATTTTTCTGTGCGTGACAATACACACACGGAAAAAATAAACACCCACAGAAAAATATAATTTATTCTGTCGGTTTTTTAAAAACACACAGAAAAAATATGTACACGCACAAAAAAAATCCTAACCCTAACCCGCCGGCCGCCGCGCCCCCAACGCACTAGACCGCGCCCCCTCCCTCACTCTCTCCTTTCAGCGCGCCCCTCCCTCTGCGACTCAGCGCCGCGCCCCTCCCCTCCCCGAGCAGCGCCGCCACTCCCTCTCCTCCCTCTCCCTCTTCATCGACGCGGCGGGCGCGGCCCCTCTCCTTCACCCCCGGATCCGGCCAAATCCATGGCGGGCGCGCCCCCAGGCGGCTGGATCCGCCGCCGACCGAGCCGATCTGCGCCCTCCCCCTCCTTCTCCCCCGCCGGTGCCCCTTCCCTCCCCCTTCTTCCCCGACGGGTGCCCCTCCCCTCCCCCTTCTTCACCCGGCCGGATCTGGCCCTCCCTCTCCTGGATCCGGCCGGCGACGGGGCATGGCGGCGGCCTCTTATCCTCCTGAGCACAGCCCTCACGGCGTGCGGGCCCTCCCGAGCATGGTGGATCTAGAGCCCCTTCTCAGCCCGACGTCCAGATCTGCAGCTCCAAGCGCAACCACATCAGGTCACTTGCAGCTCCGAGTGCAGCCTCCTTCCAGTGGCCGAGGTGAGCCCTTTGCCAACGACAAGCACCCACAACACAAGCCAGGTATGCATGTTCCTTCTCTTCCCTTTTGTGCAAATTTGAGAACGAACCCTAATTTAAGCTATTTGGTTATGTGTATTCAGAACAGATCTGATCTAATCACATGTGTATGCCGTAGGATGTGGATTGAATTTTGTTAATATAACTAGTACTGATTTTTTTACCAGAGCAATACATGTAAGATTACTCTGTTATGCTTAAGGAAGATGAAAGTGACATGTAAGATTACTCTGTGCACTTTATTTTTGCTCTTAGTTGATGTTCATGCTGTTTTGTCTTCTCTATTTTAAGTGCCTACTAGGTGCAATATTAAATTATTTTTGTAGTCAACAATCTATAGGCAACAGATAGAGCACACTATGTGATTGTAGTCAACAAAGATGGTATTGGTGAACCCAGCCAGACATACTAGGCATTCAAGGAATTTGCCAATATGAGATGACCCAAATGATTTAAGTGAACAGCTCTATCTTGAGTTGGTAGTTGCTATCAGACACTATCTTGAGTTGGTAGTTTCTATGTCATGTCTGGTTGTGTTAGAATTAAATTAAAAAGAGATCTAGTGAGATTGATATGTGGTTCGTAGTAGAATTGAAAATACAGTTGCGTATATGTTGCTTGCGTCTAAAAATTCAGACCATGCATTAGCAGTTACTCTGTCTACAGATTGAAACAATGTCTTATTTCTTAGCAATAATTTGGATATTTTTGTGAAAGCGCTGACTAGTATAGCACCTCATGTATGTTACTACATATTGAATTGCTTCTACAGATTGACACATTCAAAAATATTTCAGCTTTAGGGGACTGAAATTGGGGGTTCATCCTGCAGCTTGGAGATGCTATGAAAACAGTATCTTGAATATCTTGCATCCCTAACTATGCCTTGTGACTTTTTTTTGTTTTGTACTACTCTTGAGTGGCTGTGATGAATCAAGTTTCCATTAGAGAACTTCTGCACTTTAGCACCTTATGAGCTGGTACTTGGGATATTTTGTTTTGTTTGCTGCTTAACTAGGATGGCTTGTACCAGTACAAGCAACCAGTTCTGTGGCCAGTTCAATTCCCATTAGAGAGAGAATTAAATTAAGCTCCAGCTGAAATTAAGTTGCAGTTGTAAGGCTGATAATGGGTAAATCTGAGCCATTTCTCGAGTTCTTTTGCTCTTGATAATGGGTAAATTTCTGGAGATGGTCACTGTCTTGTGGTATTTCTTCTGTGAAATTTTGGCTGGAACTTTTGTCTTCTTCCATTTGTAAGTGCTTGGCTGCTCCTCCCATTGACAGTTGCTTTATCTCAATGCCTTGTAGTAAATATGATGGCAACTGCTTTCAGAAATCTAAGCATTTGTCGCCTAGATTTTGCACATGATGATGCCTAGTCCAATTTACAAACTGAGCAAAGTGCCTTGGTCGATGATGTTTACTTAACCCTAGGCGCTGGAGGAGCACCCTATGGTGTGGCAGCCGCGTCTTGCTTAAGTCCATAGCTCTGATTCTAGATCTAGTGAGGGTTCTTTGTGCTGAAGCATCTAGAATTTATGACACTGATGTTCAATCTCTTGATATGACTGTGATGTTCAAACTCTTGATATCTATTTGGCCAATGATGCAACATGAAAAATAAACTCTGAGGTGGCTGCAATTTTTTTTTGTGCATTCTGTATGATTCTCATGACTGTCATCAAACCATGGGACATGATCTTAGTTTTCTTCTATCTGTTTTTTTTGCCTTGGCAGCCACCTATGATTGAGTATCTGGAAATTGTATCAACATATCGTTAAGCTGAGGCCTCACTTACTTTGCCAATGATGATATCATATTAAGCATGCCAAGAACTGATGACCTTGAGCTTGTGTTGAGGTACTGGAACTTTGTTTCTTACTCTGTTTGTTTCTTATGCTCCAAGCTCAAGGTCAATCGAGGAGCAACTGATATCTGAGGCCAATGTGTTGAATACTACATCATTTGATCACCATTCTAGTATATAACTGATCTGTGCTAGTATATAACTGATCTGTTCCTTTGCACTGTCTTATTATTATTTTGGTCTACAGATTTTTTGAGACATCTTTCTCATATAAGAAAACTTGCCCATTCTACCATGTTAGCTTTCTGTTATTGCATTCATGTGACAAACCACTCAAGATTACTCAACTTCTGTTGATGCAAAAGTGATCTGCAAACACAAAGGGCTAATACCCGAATCGATATCCAAAGCGTGCCAGTCGATTTGACCTACTAATCGACAAGGATGAAGACACGAACACTTTGATCCTGACAACAGCGATACGCCCGGAAGTCACGGCCAAGAGGTGCTCACACGGAACTCGAGAATCGCCGAAGGTCGCACTGAAGCGATGCAGCTCGCCGAATCAATGAGAACTCATAAAAAGGAAAAATATGCAAATTGACGAAGTCGCCGAAAAGTAAGTAGATGCAAATAGGAGTAAAAAGTTGGTTTTGATATTGATTGATATCTATATTACATTGCCCCTTACTCCATATTTATACCCTGATCTAAAGAGACACAACCAAACACAACTAGGACACCAATCCCATATCTAAGGAAACACGTGACTCTTACACGAATCATAACCTAACAAATATAGAAAAGGAAATCAACTCCTATTTATTTCCCTGTCCGCCTCAATTACGATGGAAATCTCACTGTCCTCCTTCCCATCGGCATATTCCCTGCTTCATCGGCAGTAGTCTTCAAGTCTTCCTTCATCGGCATACTCCCTGTTTCATCGGCAGTAGTCTTTAAGTCTTCCTTCATCGGCATACTCCCTGTTTCATCGGCAGTAGTCGTCAAGTCTTCCTTCATCGGCATACTCCCTGTCTCATCGGCAGTAGTCTTCAAGCCTCCTTTCATCGGCATCGACAACAACTCCTTCAACCTCATCGGCAACGCCCGAGTCCAAATCAACCTTTCCATCGATCATCACCAACTATCGGCAACCATTTTTACAAACTGGCTTTCATTGGCTATCAAAGTATTCAATAACTTTCCCCTTGCCGATTGGTCCACTCCGATTACTTTGACACGTGCAAAAAAACGGTGTCAACACATGCCCCCCAATTTCGGAGTATAAAACCATTAATGCTCCGAAATTTACTCCAGATAACGCTTGCCTTTGCCCAATTACCGTAACTCATTCCCTAAGCCAAAACTTGATTTGTTATCAAATCCAATCAAATCTAATCTTGATCCACGCACTTCAGTAAATATCGCACAATCGCCAACCACTCTTGCCTTGATTGAGATACCAAAACAACAACCCATCGGCAAGATCTTAACATGATAACGCTGCCATTTTAAGAATCAAAATATCATGTATCAATATCCTTTCCAAGTCATGATTACTTGTTATCAACTCATCTGTACAATCCCCTGATTATCGCGCGAATAGTTACCATATCCCCCTGCACCGCCTTGACCTATATGCGCGCGTCATAGAGATAAGTCCAAAATACCCTTATTCTGGCCGGCTTATAAATAGATTTCTCCGGAACCCTCATTCTCTATCTTCAGCCTCCAATCCTTGGCATTCTCTCTCTCCGGCGGCGACTCCGACGAACAACCGCGCGACCTCAACCAACAAGAACCCTTCTCCGGCGCTAACTTCAAGTTCTCGGCTCGTATCTCCACCTTCCTCAAGACAATGGCCATCAACTTCGACGTCCCCGCGGTTCGCTCCACTTCCACTACCTTTTACTTTGACCTTTTTGCAAATTTATTCGATTGGTGATTTTTCCTTTCTTCTGTCTTCTGGATTCCATAACCTTAGGAACTGCGCAACAAACTAATTATCCCAACCGATCAGCCACACGTCCAATGCCTTGGACCAATGGGCAACCCAGATCCAACCGATCTGATCAACGCAGAGGTTAACAGAATCCCCTTTAGAGCCCAAAATTTCTCTCTGAACTTGTGGAAAGACACATTCCGATCTTGGCCCAAAACCACCAAAGGGTGGAAAGATTGGTATTTGAGGGTTAATAGATCGATGCAAGTATACTGGGCAGAACGAAAGTTAGACCAATGTATCAGGCTCTCTATTGCCGATATGCAGAAAAATGAATCAATGATAATTGCAGCTGCTTATTTCTGGTCAGATACGACCAATACTTTTATGTTTGGACATGGCCCAGCTACCCCTACCCTTGCCGATGTCCACATGCTTACTGGCTTGGACATCTCAACTGCCGATGAAGGCTCCATCTATGGTAGAAAGCCTGAATATAGAGTGAATACCCGTAACATCGGCGGTTGGACAGGATATATTCAAGAATACCAGAAAACCGGGACACCTAGCCAGAGGGAACATGCCACATTCCTGAATATGTGGTTAGAAAAATTTATCTTCTGTGGTCGATCAGTAGGACCAACCAACGCCTTCCTCCCTGCAGCTGAACTTCTGGCTAATGGCGTAAGGTTTCCTCTTGGCCGATACCTTCTGAGCTCCACTTATCATCTTCTTCACCAAGTGTCTCAGAAACTTCTGCTTGGCGAACCCATCGGCAACCTGGGAGGCCCGTGGTGGTTCATCAACATGTGGCTGAATGCCCATATGCACAAACGTTTGCAATGGGACTTTTTTGCTCAACAATTCCCACGAGAAATTGCCGAAGATTATGTGCTCGGGGATGATGAATCGGCAACACGCTCACCCCTCAATTTTGGTGAAGCCATAATTGTCCTTCCTGGAACAGAAGCCAACGAAGACCAAATCGGCAGATTCTTTCAAAGCTTTTATAATGGTCTTTCTCGTGATCATAGGGCCTGGGTGCCTTATATCGATGAAGAAAACCGATTCCCCCTTCTTTTCAACTTTGCCGATGACACTCTGAATCAAGATAATGAGCTTATGATGGCTATCATCACTCCCAGGGCAATTCCAGTAAACACATTCGGCAGCGGGAAAAACACCAACATTACATATGAATTTTACAACCCATCGGCAGTATCCCGCCAATTGGCTTTTGGGCAACTGCCAATCAAACTCTGCTTTGCCGATGTGATCAAACCCAGGGAAACAATCACCTGCGGAACAGACTGGAACAAGGTAGTACAACTTTCTCCTGATGCCGATACCACAGATGTTGATATATCCACCTGGACACCAATATCTTTCATCACCGAGTCATACAAGCAATGGTGGCGAGAGTGGAAAGAGCAACTGTTCGCGACTTCTGCTCACACATATCGGCACATGATCGATTCTGAATATGCTATCCCTGACGACGCGGTAAGTTTCTTTGAACTCCCTTCTGCTTTTCCTTTCATTTATCAATAACTGATTCCCTTGTAACAGGTTAACCACCCAGCACCATCGGTGAGCAAAAGTGGGAAACCCTTCAACCTCCGGCCTATTTCCCCAACATCGCCGATCGGCTACAACGCTCCCACCTTAGCCGCTTTGACCCACCAGAAGATTCGTACCAAGACCATCACTTCTAAGTCAAAATTGGCTATATCCAGGGCTACTCCATCGGCCGCTGCTACAACCTTGGTCAAAGCCTTTAAGGTAACAACCTTGTTTATTTTCACTTATGCCAATCACAAACTATATTAACCTTAATCATCAGGGGGTAAGAGCTGCTACTGGATCATCATCGGCAATTCCACCGATATCAAGCACCACTCCTTCAGAGGTAGCTTCTTGACTTTACGTTTTATCTGTTAAATATCATATCTCACACTTGTTTTATAGCAACAATTGGGTACATCGGCAAACGTACCAGATGCCCAAGCTTCACAACCAACAAGTGTCGATGCCCCCCAGCCGATCGTTGCCGATGTCCAAGCAAAGCGCAAAGCTTCAACAGATACTGAAGCACAGCCAAAACGACAAAGGTCTATGCCGATCCCTACATCTGCCCCAATGTCATCGGTCATCATACCTCAAGAGCCTACCACCGACGAAGTCACAGAGGATATCCCATCGGCAAGCTCAGCCGATCCACACGACATACTCCAGGTTGCTTCCTCCAGTCAAGCACAGGAAATTGCCTTGAAACAGGTAAACCGATCAACCTATCTGATTTTACAATACTCATACTTACCCCTGATTGATCTCCTTGTCTTTCTTTCAGGAACAAGATTCCCCGAACAGCCTTTTTTCCTTTGCCATTGACATTTCTGACGACGATGGAGAGGAAACAAGTTCTTCCCTTGCACTGGGAACAATATCGGCAGAAACTAAATCCAAGTTGGAAACCCTCCTGAACTTGCTACAGCAAAGTACCGCCCAACTGGTAGATGACTCGGACCCCGCAAAGGCAATCTTCAAAACAATTCGTGGCCAGGTCCCTGCCGATGTTGAAGAAATACTCTTCCCAGCAGCTCACTTAGAAAGCCGTCAACTGCAATATCAACGGGCTGCTCAGCGCATTGCCGATAGAGCAGCTCAAGCTCAACTTAAAGGAGAGATGCTACAACTGAAACAAATCGCTGATGAGAAGCACAAGGGCATCGTCAACTTGCAGACTTCGGGTGCTGCACTTAAGCAGAAAATCTTGGATCTATCGGCAAGGAAGGCAGCTCTATTGGCTGAATTGAAAGAAATTGATGCAGCCTTAACTCATGCTCAACAAGAAGAAAGCCAGCTACCCAATGCTGTCAAAGCCCTTCAGCAAGAAAGAGATATCCAAGCTCGCAAAGCTTTAGCCATGAAGAAGAAACTCAAGCCTGTGGAAGGTGCTGCCGATGACGATATCAAAGAAATGGAAGAAGCTGACCAGATTCGCCTGCGTGCGATATTAGCTATCCAATCCTTGCTGAACGTGTAATCTTATTTATTGTATCGGCACTTTATGAGACATTGATACCCTTGCATAATTCTTAGCCGATAATACTGTTATCGGCACTTATACTTTTATGCATCTGTCCAGATACTAGGGTAATATTTCTTTAAATATTTTCCATTTAACGCTCTGGGAAACACAACCCCTTCGAGGGTTTCTAAAATATATGCATTACCAGGAATAGACTGATTTATCCGATATGGACCTTCCCAATTAGGAGACCACTTTCCAAACTTTGAACTTTTAGTCCCAATCGGTAAAATCAATTTCCAGACCAGATCTCCATCGGCAAACTCTTTTACTTTCACCTTCTTGTCATACCATCTAGCTACTCTTTTCTTATTCTCTTCAATACTAACTAAAGCCCTTAACCGATGACCCGCCACATCTTCCAACTCATCTTTCATAAGAGTATTATACTCATCGGCTGTCAGCTGATTTTGAGAACGTATTCGTCTAGAGCCAACCTTAATTTCCCAAGGCAACACTGCATCGTGTCCATATACTAACTGATAAGGCGTTACTTTGGTTGCACCATGGCATGACATCCGATATGACCACAAGGCTTCATTTAATACTGTATGCCACCTCCTAGGATTTTCTTCAATTTTGCGCTTAATGAGTTTGATGATCCCTTTGTTAGAAGCCTCAGCTTGACCATTAGCCTGAGCATAATATGGAGAAGAATTTAAAATTTTAATTCCCATACCTACAGCAAACTCATCAAATTCTCCTGATGTAAACATAGTACCCTGATCGGTAGTGATAGTCTGAGGAATACCAAATCGGTAAACAATATGCTCTTTCACAAAATCAATCATATTGACCGATGTCACCTTCTTTAAAGGAATTGCCTCAACCCACTTTGTGAAATAATCGGTAGCAACCAGAATAAATTTATGTCCTTTACTCGATGGCGGATAGATCTGACCAATGAGATCAATAGCCCATCCCCGGAACGGCCATGGTTTGATTATAGGATTCATAGCCGATGCAGGCGCTCTTTGAATATTACCAAACTTTTGACACCCCTGGCATCCCTTAAAATATTTAAAACAATCTTCAAGAATGGTCGGCCAATAGTACCCATTCCTTCTGATCATCCATTTCATCTTGAAAGCCGATTGATGTGCCCCACATACTCCTTCATGAATTTCACCCATCAAGCTTTTCGATTCATCATTGCTAACACATCTGAGTAAAACTCCATCTATAGTTCGATAATATAATTCATCATCGAGGAGCACATATTTGGTAGCTTGGAACCTTATACGTCTCTCGACCTTTCTACATGGATCCTTTAAATAATCGACAATCTCTTTCCTCCAGTCATCGGTATCAACTGCCGATGTTAGCACTTCCTGAATAGGCTGATACCCTGAAGCATGCTGAGCTAGTCGATTAGCTTCCTCATTATGCAATCGAGAGATATGTTCAAGACGAAAATCTCTAAATCCTTTCAACAATTGCAAACATCTTTCATAATACGGAATCAAAGCTTCACTTCGGCATTCATAAATTCCATCTAATTGATTTATAACTAGCATAGAATCGCCAAAGATTTCAACAACATCGGTACGTATCTCCTTCAGCAATTCTAACCCCTTTATCAAGGCTTGGTATTCAGCTTGATTATTTGTCGCTGTAGCAACAATCGGCAATGAAAACTCATACTTCTTTCCTTGAGGTGAAATTAACACAATGCCGATACCTGCTCCTTCACCACATGTGGACCCATCGAAGAAAAGTGTCCAGGGAGCAATCCCCAAAGAATCCACCGTATTACAATGCTGAGTGACAAAATCAGCCATCACTTGCCCTTTAACTGCCTTAGTTGATTTGTAGCGTAACTCAAATTCTGATAATGCTAAAATCCATTTGCCGATTCTACCACTTAATATCGGCATCGACAGCATATACTTGACCACATCGTCTTTGCATATGACCATACACTCGGCAGATAACAAATAATGCCTTAATTTGACACAAGAAAAGTATAAGCACAGACACAATTTCTCGATAGCCGAATACCTCGTCTCAGCATCCACTAATCTTCTGCTCAAATAATAAACAACACGCTCCTTCCCTTCAAATTCTTGAATAAGAGCTGAACCGATAACTGTATCATCAGCTGACAAATACAACCTGAAAGGCTTCCCATGTTGAGGTGGAACTAGCACTGGAGGATTTGATAAATATTTCTTAATTTCATCAAGGGCTAATTGCTGTTCAACTCCCCATACAAATTCCTGATCAGCTTTTAATTTAAGTAGTGGGCTGAAAGCCTTGATCTTACCCGACAGATTAGATATGAATCTTCTAATGAAATTAATCTTACCGATCAAAGATTGCAATTCAGTCTTATTGGCAGGAGCAATCACCTTGTTAATTGCATCAATAGACTTCCCACTGATTTCAATGCCCCGTTGATGCACCATAAAACCCAAGAATTGTCCTGCCGATACACCGAATGCACATTTATTAGGATTCATCTTCAATCCATGCCTCCTTGTGCACTCCAGTATCTTTCGTAGATCGGCTAAATGTGCTGTGATATCCCCAGACTTAATCACTACATCATCAATGTAGATCTCCACTAATGTGCCGATGTACTCATGAAAAATAAAGTTCATAGCCCTTTGATAAGTAGCACCGGCATTTTTCAAACCAAACGTCATGACTATCCACTCGAACAACCCCACATGTCCTGGACATCTGAAAGCAGTCTTGGGAATATCCTCCTCAGCCATGAATATTTGATTGTAACCTGCATTACCATCCATGAAGCTAATAATTTGATGTCCAGCCGCAGCATCAATCAACAAATCAGCAATCGGCATTGGATAGCCATCCATCGGTGTGGCTTTGTTGAGATTCCTGAAATCAATACAAACACGAAGTTTTCCATTTTTCTTATAAACAGGAACCACATTAGAGATCCACTCTGCGTATCGACATTGCCGAATAAACTTTGCTTCAATTAATTTAGTTATTTCGGCCTTAATGTCAGGAAGTACATTAGGGTTGCATCGGCGCGCTGGCTGCTGATGTGGCCGAAATCCAGATTTGATAGGTAACCGATGTTCAACTATCGATCGATCTAACCCAGGCATCTCAGTATAATCCCAAGCAAAACAATCTTTATATTCTTTTAACAAATCTGTTATTCGCTGCTTACACTTAGAATCTAACTTAGCACTAATAAAAGTAGGCCTCGACCTATCACCATCACCGATATCTACTTCTACTAAATCATCTGCCGATGTGAACCCTTGGCCTAATTTTCCATCATCGGCAAACCTATCCATTAAAACTCCTCTTCAGAACCGACTGCTTGGATCGGTGGAATCTCATAATCAGCAACTCTAAGGAACTCTTTTTCCCAAGCTTCTCCTGATATGCATTTGGTTCGCTCATAAGTATCTGATTCTGCCGATGCGATGATATAAGAAGAATCACCAGGGACGACCTCAATCTTATCCCCAATCCACTGTACGAGGCATTGATGCATTGTAGAAGGAACACAACAATTAGCATGAATCCAATCCCTCCCTAGAAGCAGATTATATGCACCCTTGCCGTTGATAACAAAGAACGTCGTTGGCAAGGTTTTGCTGCCGATGGTCAATTCAACGCACACTGCCCCTTTAGCCGGTGACACATTGCCTTCAAAATCTTTCAACATCATATCGGTTTTGGTCAAGTCTTGCTCTCCCCTACCAAGTTTCCGATACATCACATAAGGCATAATATTAATCGCAGCCCCTCCATCAATAAGTACCTTAGACACAGGCTGCCCATCAACTCTGCCCTTCACAAATAAAGCTTTAAGATGCTGTCTCTCGTCATCGGTAGGTTTCTCAAAAACAGCCATCATTGGATCTAGTGTTAGCTGAGCCACTTGATCAGAGAGAACAACTTCTTCCTCATTATCAGATATTGCCAGAAACTCCATCGGCAACATGAATACCATATTAACATCTGCCGATGGACCCTTATTTTTGTGTTTTACCTGCCACTGCTGATGACCAGGCCTTTCATTGGAGGAATTTTCCTCCTGGTATAAATCCTCCTGACGCTCACGTTGCATCCTCCTTCTCTGCGTCTTTGTCAGACCCTCTGGGCACCATCGAGGAAACTTGGTCTTCCAAACCGGCTGATAACAAGTCCTAGTTGGTTCTACGCGACGTATATTAGGGTCCCTGTAGAATATTTCCTCATCGGGAACTCTTGCGTTTGCCATCTCCTCAAGCTCCTCTTGATTCCTTGGAAAATATCCAGCGCGTTTACCAAGCCTCTCATGTACACTAAGTCTGCCCCCCAGCCGATCATGCACTGATGCTCTGCCTCTGATCGGCTCGTTGATAGACAAACCCTGATTTACACGTTGAAACCTCCTTTCTGAACGATTGACTCCGTAATAACCATTACACTCAGGGCAATTTTCAACAGTTGGCAATTTAATACCTTCTTCCCAGCAATGGATGAAGAACGGACATCTCCAATGATCTTTATGTCGATTCCACTCTTCCTGACGTCTCATTTCTTGCTGTTGCCGATATCGGTCATTACGTTGATGCCAACCCTCCTGCTGCCTTCGATGAGTAATCACAATGCCAGGTCGAGGAGGTTTTTTGGAACTACTGCTTTCTCCTAGCAAACCCTTACTTTTTGCATCATCGGTAGTTATCCGATGTTGGGGGTCTACTGACGCGTTTTTCTCAGCAGCCTCTGACGTCAACACCTTGGTCTTTCCTTTGGCATCCAACATATTTGCTGGAAAAGGGTGTTGATCAATTTTCATCGGCTTCTGGGTCTTGGAAATACCAAACTTAATTCTCCCAGATTCAATAGCCGATTGTAACTGTTGCCTGAATACCTTGCACTCATTTGTACTGTGTGAAGTTGCATTGTGCCATTTGCAGTACAAAATCTTCTTCAACTCTTCTGCCGATGGGATCACGTGATTAGGTGACAGCTTAATTTGGCCCTCTTGAAGCAGAAGATCAAATATTTTATCGGCCTTGGTGATATCAAAGGTAAACTTTTCTGGCTCTTTTTGACCAAAGGGACATGATATCGGCTTTTTATTCTTAACCCACTCAGCTAAGCCGATAACTGGTTCTTCATCAGAGTCAGAATCTCCTACTTCTTCAACAAATGATACCTTTTTACTCCAGTTCTTTTTAGGTTCAAAAACCCTAGTATCTTGATCAGAGATCCTTTGCACAAGATGACTGAGGCTTTCAAATTCCTGAGAAGCATATCTGTCCTTAAGATGTGGCAATAACCCTTGGAAAGCCAAATCGGCAAGCTGCCGATCATCCAGCACCAGGCTGTAGCACTTATTTTTTACATCTCGTAGCCTTTGTACAAAGCTCTCTACCGATTCATCATTACGCTGTCTCAATTTTACTAAATCGGTAAGCTTCTTTTCATGGATTCCAGCAAAGAAATACTTATGGAATTGTTTTTCTAGATCAACCCAAGTAATAATAGAATTTGGTGGCAATGAAATGAACCATGTAAATGCTGATCCAGACAAAGATGACGAAAATAAACGAACTCTTAATTCATCTCTGTTAGCTGCCTCTCCACATTGAATAATGAAGCGATTGACATGTTCCATTGTTGATGTATCATCTTGCCCAGAGAATTTAGTGAAATCTGGTACCTTGTACCGATTTGGGAGAGGAATTAAATCGTATGCAGGAGGGTATGGAGTCCGATAAGAATAAGTATTGACCTTGGGTTTTATCCCAAACTGATCCTTCATAATCTCTGCTATCTTATCGGCCCAAAAAGCATCAGCCTCCTGCTGACGAACTGGTTGAATTTCTACAGGAGGTGCCTGCTGACATCCCTCCACATATCTTTGTGGCCCACGATCTCCAGCAATCGGCATATTTGCCGTTACTTGTGGTCCATTGACCTGTTGGAAAGGATTCATCGGCTGGGCTGCCGATGCTTGATTCTGGAGACCAGCTTGTATATGACCTTGTTGAATCCCTGCAACCTGCTGATTTCGCTGAACTGTATGTTGAACAGGTAACTGTCCTGACCAATCATTATTAGAACTCATCGGTACAAAACCTACCGATGGCTGGTAATTTGCTGATATTGTTGGATAATTATAACTGGTTTGAGGCATGAACTGAACCCCAGTTTGACTCAAAGCAGGGGCTTTCTGCTGCATCGGCAGTACGCTCGCCGATGGACTTGAATTGAATGTTTGAATCATAGGCATCTGGAAACCTCCTGGAGTTGGTTGTACAGAAGTAGTCGCGGCATATTGAGGCACTTGAGCCATCGGCGAAACAGCCGATGATATAGGCGCTCTTCCTGCTGCATCAAATACTTGAGGTAATCTAGGATTGAAAGCAGATGACTCTGGAGGCATGCCATATCCCCACCAATTAGTAGGAATCTGGTTATTCTGAGACACAGGGCCTGACATAGCTGATGCCGATAGATCTGTATTAAGCTGAATTCGCCCTCCTGGTAGTACCTGATCTGACTGTATCGGTGTAGATTGAATATTAGGTGAACCTGCCAATACTGGAGGGGAAGTAGCTTCTGTACCCACAACGGCCGAAGGAGCCGATGGAGTTTTGACAGATGCCGGCTCTGGTTGATGATAGGCAGGCCCAACGTAATGTGGTGCCGCTTGTCCTTCTTTGAGAGTTCGAACCACAGCATTATGAACAGTATTGGACAGCACATTGGAATGATTAATCAAAGCATGATTTACTGCAGAATTAACCATCTCTTGAAGTTTACCAGGATTGGAGTCAAAGGTAACCTGCCGAGGCAACGGCAAATCTTGCTTCTGGATGACTTGTCCACTCTTGTTCAAGCTAAACGATCTCAGACAAAGCTGCTTGTATTCTTCTACAGCCTTTTCCATAGCCTGCCTCTGTTCTTCCTTGAGATCTTCTTCTGATACTGCGATAATGTTCCCTGGATCGATCTCGGAGTTGAACATATTGGTTGAAGTGTCCCACCGGGCGTGCCAAAAGATGTGTTGATGCAAAAGTGATCTGCAAACACAAAGGGCTAATACCCGAATCGATATCCAAAGCGTGCCAGTCGATTTGACCTACTAATCGACAAGGATGAAGACACGAACACTTTGATCCTGACAACAGCGATACGCCCGGAAGTCACGGCCAAGAGGTGCTCACACGGAACTCGAGAATCGCCGAAGGTCGCACTGAAGCGATGCAGCTCGCCGAATCAATGAGAACTCAGTAAAAAGGAAAAATATGCAAATTGACGAAGTCGCCGAAAAGTAAGTAGATGCAAATAGGAGTAAAAAGTTGGTTTTGATATTGATTGATATCTATATTACATTGCCCCTTACTCCATATTTATACCCTGATCTAAAGAGACACAACCAAACACAACTAGGACACCAATCCCATATCTAAGGAAACACGTGACTCTTACACGAATCATAACCTAACAAATATAGAAAAGGAAATCAACTCCTATTTATTTCCCTGTCCGCCTCAATTACGATGGAAATCTCACTGTCCTCCTTCCCATCGGCATATTCCCTGCTTCATCGGCAGTAGTCTTCAAGTCTTCCTTCATCGGCATACTCCCTGTTTCATCGGCAGTAGTCTTTAAGTCTTCCTTCATCGGCATACTCCCTGTTTCATCGGCAGTAGTCGTCAAGTCTTCCTTCATCGGCATACTCCCTGTCTCATCGGCAGTAGTCTTCAAGCCTCCTTTCATCGGCATCGACAACAACTCCTTCAACCTCATCGGCAACGCCCGAGTCCAAATCAACCTTTCCATCGATCATCAACAACTATCGGCAACCATTTTTACAAACTGGCTTTCATTGGCTATCAAAGTATTCAATAACTTTCCCCTTGCCGATTGGTCCACTCCGATTACTTTGACACGTGCAAAAAAACGGTGTCAACAACTTCTCACACGGAATATTATGGGTTCAACTTCTAGAAGAATGTTCTTCTCCTCTATTGTTAGTTCAAACCGTTGTCTTGGTGGAGGTGGACCCCTCTCATCCGGTCTCCTTGGGGTCTCCCAGGATTGTTTCTTTGGCTGCTCTAGTTACCAGATTTGGCACCCCATCCATCTGCTTTCCTTCTGGTCCTTGTTACCAGATTTGGCACCCTATCTCCATATATTTTCTGGGTCGACTGTTTCTGAGAGTTTATTTTGTGCCTAGAGCCATCGAATCCAAATCCAATATGTCCTTCTATGATCCTTCTAGTTCATTTCATTGTTTCTAATCGTGAGACAACTCTAGTCACTTTTGTTATGCTACTAATAATATATGGTACCAATAATATATGCAGTATATCTATAAACATCTATGTTTGACAGCTTGCATGTGTATATGATTCAGGGCTTAACAGTGCTTTGATGTTAATGTGTTCAGGCTAGTTGTAACTCTCATGGTTTCTCATCAATAAGCTCTGATCCATAGCTTTAATCACTAGAGTTACATGAAAAATCTCATTAACCCAACTACCAATTCACTGATACATCTGCATGCTTCTCGTAATTGATTTGATTCCAGCTTCATGTTTTTGAGAGCTGGAGGCTCCGACTGTGATCAGGGGAGCCATGTCGTCTCTTAGCAGGGAGCTGGTTTTCCTCATCCTGCAGTTCCTCGATGAGAAGTTCAAGGAGACGGTGCACAAGGGAGTACTCGCCATGATCATGAATGGGGTTTTTGGAGCCTTTCTTTGCTGGGTGAGCTGGGATTTCTGATGCTTTTTGCGGTTGCCCGTGCAGGCTGGAGCAGGAGTCGGGCTTCTACTTCAACATGAAGCACTTCGAGGACCTCGTGCAGGGCGGCGAGTGGGACGAGGTGGAGAGGTACCTCAGCGGCTTCACCATGCTGGAGGACAACCGCTACTCCATGAAGATCTTCTTTGACATCTGCAAGCAGAAGTACCTCGAGGCCCTTGATAGGCTCTAATCTGTTAGCTTTAGTTTTAGGTATAATATGACTCAATGATGCATGCTGGTACTTTACTCATCTTGACTGAGACTTAAACTTTGAGATGAGATGGTAATGCTTTTGAATGTATTGATGCCGGATCATTTGAACATCATCTCTATGTAGCCCGGATGTCATTAATGAATGTGTTGAACATTTGGATCTTTATATGTATGCTATCTATTATATTTTTTTTAATCTGGGCGAAATGAATTTTTCTGTGAGTTCACCTAGACCGACAGAAAAAAACATGAGTTTTTCTGTGCGTTTATTTCTTTTTTCTGTGTGGATTAACACACAGAAAAATTAGTTTTAATCTGGGCGAACACAATTTTTCTGTGCGTGCGAGACCCACAGAAAAATTATTTCTGACGGTGAACCCACAGAAAAATTGGATTTTTCTGTCATTATATTTCTGTGGGTATTTTTCTGAGGGTACACCATCAGAAAAATATTTTTCTGACGGTATTCGAATTTTTCCGTGGGTTTTCGCACCGTCAGAAAAAATCGAGATTCCAGTAGTGAAAGAAGGGAAAAACCAAATACAAATCATCTTAGATCAAAGGCTCGGGTCTTAGAGAGCATGATTGCTTTATTTCCATGATCTACCAGGTCTGGTTGTCTTACAGAGGATAACTTACAGAAAACTTAAACATAGAAATAGTATTGACCTCCCGCATAGTGGATCTCAACAGCAGTAGAACTCAACTAAATACTGGAAAAACCTAGATAAGAGGGCCAGAGATATGGGGAAAAAATTGGGTGCAGACCCCTACACCCAACCTCTGTGTAGACCCATCTTGGATATAAGCCACGTGTCTCAAAATGACCATCACACAGTCAGGGGTGGTTGGCAAAAGGCCCACGAAAGTTGGCCCACCGAAGTTTAAGCCTAAGCCAACCTCCCCTAACCGTGTGACGGGCTTTTTGGGACACGTGGCTTCCATCCAAGGTGGGTCTGCACGGTGGTTGGGTGCAGGGGTCTGCACCCAATTTTTTTTCCGAGATATGGGCTGGTTAGGAGCAGTCATCCTCTTATGTATAGAGATATTACACAACCCCTTAAGCAAAAAGACTATCTCCTAAATCAATCTTACTATTACTAATTAGAGGACTCAACAGAGCATCCACGTTAATCCTCACCAGATGCGCTAGAAAAAAAGATAAATGCTAGAAATTCTCACATTAATAAGAAACATCTGCCCATCAAATCAAATACTCTAACCATCCATCACCGTTGGATCTATTGTATTTCCTGAGAAATTACCCACATCTGCCTTTATAGATTAAAATCATATTTTTGGGAGAAAACAAACTTTGGCCGAGAGAATCTTGATCGGTCATACCCACAGAGTCTAACGTTCACGGTTAGTTATTATTAATAAAATATTAAGACGAGTCCTATTAATGGCGTCACATGGTGATGCATTATCAAAATATTATTATATACAGTAACGATGTTAGTAGTTAATTGATAAAATATTTGTATTAATAAAAAAAGTATGTATTAATAAAATATCACGTTACCAACATTCACATAGTTGATAAATTATCTGAGTTAAATCCTATTAATCACGTTACATGGTAATGCATTATTCAAATATCATATCTATAGTAGTAACGATTAATAAAATATTTGAATTAATAAAAAAAAATATTAATAAAATATCACATTACCGATGTTCACAATTAGCTAACAAACTGTCATATGAGTCCTACTAATCAAGCTCACTGGGTAATGTGTTAATAAATTATCATATCTGTAGTACCCATCACATCCACATTTAGTTAATCTATTAATAAAAAATCTGATAGAATTTTAATGAGGTAATAAAATATGAGAGGCAAACAAACAAGATTCATATGTGCTATTGGACCTATATATATATATACACACACACACACACACACACACACACACACACACACACACACACACACACACACACACACACACACACACAAATAAAGAGGAGGAAATTTTCATCATCCACATGTAAACTGAAATTAACTCTCTAAATTTACATCTAAAATACGCACCTGTGTCATTTATGAACTATAATTCTAAATAGCTCATAAATTTGTATCCAAATTACCCACATAAATCACCAACAAAGGCAATATAAAGTAAAACTATTGAATTATCTAAATTGTCCACCTTCACTATTACAAAATAAATAAAAATATCCCTAAATATATGGGAAATACTAATATAATTTATTTTGGGAAGTAAATTAGTAACCATTTTCACATTAGATAAGTTTATTATATGTTGACTAAAATATATGCCATATAGTAATCTATTTTAAAAATAAATAACAATAACACTAAATCTATGTGTAAATAATATTAGAAATTATTACGGTAATTAAGCGAATAACCATTGTTATTTAAATAATTATATTATATCTTGATTAAAACATTATGTCATATCAATACTGATAATCTGATTTTAAGCGTTCTATGTTTATAAAACAATAGTACTATAAAGTATTTAATTTATTTCGGACAATAAATTTAACATCTAGATCGTGGCTATCCAATCTATAACGATTTTTTATGCCATCGTAGTAGCTAAGAGTGTTGCCTAAAATCTATACTATTTTCTGAATAACTAGAAGTAGATATTATGATAACACAGCGGAACCTGCTGCCAATCGGATCTTAAAATATCAAAGTATTCATCGTGGGGACATTGGAATTAATAAACATGAACGAGCGTCTCACAAAAAAATACTGTCACTAACCAAAAAAAAAAAAACTCCGTCGGTCCCATAGCACAGTGGATTCTAGAGATTGTAAGATGACTTAAGAAAGAATACAAAAGTCACACATGTACACTTTATTTCTAAAAAAAATACATTCATCAAGCCATAGGTAACATAGGTGCCTACATCTTCCAGCTCTTCGAAATTATTTTCAAGTAATAAACAATTATAATAAGGCTTAAATATTGATATCATCAAGCCATGTTACCCATCGTAGATCTCACATCAAGCTTGTCGGGAACCAATACTAGGGTACCCGAAGAGTAGGAGCTAATAACCATCAACATTGATTCATCCGAGTAGTCAAGAGCGTGACTACAGCTCCAACCGACCTCCAGGTGCGTAAGCTCCACCTCGCCCGACCTTTGGGGACGGGCTCTACCTCGCCCGACACCGAGGCCGCAGGCTCCGCCTCGCTCAACCTCTTAGGGCCGGCTCCGCCTCGCCCGGCCTTTGAGGGCGGGCTACGCCTCGCCCGACCTCTGAGGGCTGGCTCCGCCTCGCCCGACACCGAGGCCGCGGGCTCTGCCTCGTCCGACCACTGAGGGCTGGCTCCGCCTCGCCCAACCTCTGAGGGCGGGCTCCGCCTCGCCCGACACCGAGGCTGCGGGCTCCGCCTCACCCGACCTCTAAGGGCTGGCTCCGCCTCGCCCGGCCTCTAGGGGCAGGCTCCACCTCGCTCGACCTCTAGGGAGGGCTCCGTCTCGCCCGACCTTTGGGTTTGCGCTCCGCCTCGCCTGACCCCGGGCGCGGGCTCCTTCTCGTCCGACCCTAGGGTTTGCGCTCCGCCTCGCCCGACCTCTAAGGGCAGGCTCCGCCTCGCCCGACATCTAAGGGCTGGATCCGCCTCGCCCGGCCTCTGGGGGCGGGCTCCGCCTCGCCCGACCCTTGGGTTTGTGCTCCACCTTGCCCGGCCTCTAGGGCGATTCCGCCTTGACCAACCCCGAGGCCGGGGGATCCGTCTCACCCGACGGAGACCCATACCACCGCCATCCTCTCCAGGTCCAAGCGAATGGGCATGGGTCAAAGCTCTGACACCAGGGAGGTGACCGGCACGCCCCGATATAACCCGTTGCCGTGATGAGCCATACCTAGGAATTCACATCAGGAACAGCGTCGGGCATACCGGTGCTGCTCTGCCTAACCCTAGTACGAGCACCGACAGGCGTGTCAGTTCACCACGATGTCCACCGGGACGGAGTGGAGCGCCACGACCGGGAGACGACGCCTTCGAATGGCACCAGTGACGGACAGGGCCGCGACGTGGAGCTGTCCCTGTTGACGTCTACAGGGTTGGCGGGACCCGCATGAAGGAAAAGAAGGACCCGGCGATCCTGGAGGACTTCTTCTCCTTCTCAATCTCCTCTTTTCCCTCCAGTATAACCCGTGTTTTTCCTTTGCCTATAAAAGGGAAAGCAGGGCGTCCCATGAAGGGGACTCGAAACCAGATTGATTAAATCACCTTAAGATTAGCTAACTCATATCTAAACTGGATGCAAGGCTCATTTAAGGAGAATATATAATTAATGATTACCATGTGACTCGATCTAAAATGTTAACCTATGGGGTTTGCAAGGTCTCATCCATGGCATGGAGTGTATATAAACGTTAACGCTGGAATACGTGCATAGAGATTGGCTAGCTAGCGAAAGCAAACATATATATACACATGCAATTGAAACAGTAGAGAAGAAACGATGCAAGCAAGAGGCATTATTATGCCTCTTAAAAGAAGAAGATTTCTGTAGCAACGGGAGAGGACGGAGTAGCCACCTCAGTTTGCAGGCGCGCGGGGCTTGGGCTGCTACCTGCTCTGCTTCTGCCTCTTGCTGCTGGCAAGGCCCGGTGGAAGACAGCTCAGCTTGCAGTTATCTATTTGGAGTTTCTCAAGACAAGGCATGTCAATGGTAGTTTTCACATCCCTGTGCTCCTCACAGTCATTCCATTCCCACTCCTCCCACTCACGCAGCCCATTCAGATTCCTTCTCAGTTTCGGAAACGGTGCCAATACGCTTGATGGCTGGCGCATCATGGTCAGCTATTCCAAACTTTGGAGACAAGACAGACCATTAGGGAGTTTTTTTTAGCCTGGACTCCTAGTGTGAAAGTTGTAGTATCTGTACTCTACACAACACACACCACCACACACACGCACACCTTAAGAAGGTGCAACCTATACATCTCAAACGTGCTTCTAGAAATCACCTAGTCCGATTATAGCGACACGCCAGTGTCCAAAACCTACAAAATTATTTATTAGGAACAGTGGCGAATCTAGGATTTTAACTTTAGGTATGCCATAAAAAAAATTCATATACAATTTGATAAATCCATTTTAGCAATTCAGTAACAATTGTAAATTTTACAACGTGATTTGGTATGCATGCACTAAGTAACATGATAAGGCTTAAATTCAAGGATTAAGTTGAAACCATCTACTAAATACAATATAAATAGTTCAAAAGTCATACCGATAGTTTAAATATAGACATAAAAAGAGTACCAGAGGCTTACAATGCTATTTTTTCATACTGTTCTATTCGACGCTTTTCAAGGAATACGAATGTCTTACTATATCTTCTTCATCAACCAGATCAACCACCGGTCTTCCACCACTAGTTCAACCTGATCAGGTGGAGGATTAGAAGGTTCAATTGGCTATGAATGTTACCAAATAACTATGAAGGTAGAAAATAATTTTCTAAAAAACACGAAGAGCAAAGATTAAAATTTACCTAACCAAAATAGTGAATCAAGACGATAAGTCCTGACTAGCGCAATCTTATATTCTGTAGACAGGACGTGGGAATTAGACAGCGATCCTCCGATCCAGCATTCAGAGCATGGCGGAGGGCGGCATGGCACCAGGGGCCACGGCCGGCCAGGGCGTCACAGACTCACTTGTCAGGCGGCGACGCACGTGTTCCTCCGTTGCTCCCCGTCTGATCGAGATTAGATTAGGAAATTCGAAGGGTCGTATACGAAGCGCATATACCGGACGTTTGGACTTTGGAGAATTAGAGTTCCCTAGCCACATGGGCTGTGTTAGTGCATCATATAGGCCTCCCGTCATCACGTGATGGTGTCCACGTATGTTTTTTTTCTTTTTAACAAATACAGCGTATATATATACTACTGCTATCTAAGTTTGCAGGGTATGCCGGTGTATTAGGAATAAAGCTCGAACTCAGGACCGGTGGCTTCCACACCCAAGAGCTCACCATCCGAGCTGCAGCTCGGTCCCCGACCATTAGGGAATTGGATGCACCAAGGCAGGTCCTCCAGCTTTAAATGCCTCAGGCTCTTAAAGTCTACCGATGCTGGAGCACACATCAGTAACGGATGATGAATTAATGGCAGTTTACTCCTATATTTATTGTTCTCCTTCATCGAACCTTCGCTCCCGTCCATTTCTTACATTCGGCCTGTTTCAACTTTTCCTGTGGGACACCCTCGGCCTCCACCTAGCTACGTAGCAGCAAAGGTCTGGAGGCAGAGCGAAGCCCCTACATAGAACAAGAGCACCGAACTTGACGATTAAAAAGTATGTATCAATCGACAAGCCTAAGACCGGCCTGTATTAATGGCATCATAAGAATAGGGCTACAACAAGTGACACAATAGTTTAAGCTAATGGTTTCCCAAAATTCATATTCAGCATGTTCGCTTGTTCGTTTCAGCCGAGGCTTATTAGGCATGATGCAATATTTTTCTCTCACAATAAATCAGTCGTGCAAACCAGCACAAGCGGCTCATAGACCGGTCGAACAGGCTAATTGAGGATACAAAGAGGTGCCATGCAAGTGGGCAAAAAAGTGTAGATATGGATGAAAACACATATAGATTAGTAAGTTATAAGTTTATCACAACTAGTAGATAAGACTATAGAGTATATATTGTTTTTGGAATGTCAAAAGGGGGATTACTCCTCACCTGAATATATATTATATAGCCCAAAATGGCTCATTATATGTTTTACAAACGTTTAGGATGGAACAACAACACCAAATTGCCCTAGCACCAGGGTGACTGAACCACTAATACATTACCATGCGCAAGGCGCAAAACGGAGCTAAATCTGGACTCGCCCATGATGACGGGAGGCATGCACCGGCAAGCGTTTGCACCTAGACCGAGGGGGTGCCGGTCGCCGCCACACCGCGTGGAGCTGTTCCCGGACTCGCTCGTGATGGTGGGAGGCGTGCACCGACAACTGTCCACGCCTAGACCAAGAGGGAGGGTGCCGGCCGCCGCCACACCCTGCGGAGCCATTCCTAGACTTGCCCCTCATGGTGGGAAGTGGCTATCGTCCTCACCTAGATGGAGGGGGAGGGAGGTGCTGGCCGCCGCCACACCGCACGGACCGTTCCCGGACTCACCCGTGACAGCGGGAGGCATGCACCGGCAATCGTCCGCGCCACACTAGGGTAGTGGCATCGGCGCCATGATCTCCGAAGGGGGTGGGGTGGGGGTGTCGGGGACGCGACCGCATCTGCTTGTGGTGCGCCATGCTGGGGGAGTTGCGCCTGTCGCCACACTGGGACGATAAGGGGGGCGTGACGCGACCGCGGCGGGTCGCGTGTGCCGCAACTAGGAGAAGAGGTGTAGGCGCCGCCACACGAGGATGACAGGCCTTGGCCCAGGTCGAGGGAGGGGCGCCGGTTGCTGCCACACGGGGACTATGGACCTCGTCGGGGCCGGCGCCGGCGCTCGCATGTCGCCGCCTGCC
The DNA here is from genome assembly GCF_019320115.1 of Miscanthus floridulus. NCBI lineage: Eukaryota > Viridiplantae > Streptophyta > Magnoliopsida > Poales > Poaceae > Miscanthus > Miscanthus floridulus. The sequence goes on from NC_089589.1 coordinate 129,978,788, forward strand.
GCGCCCAGGCGTCCGTGCCCGCTTGCGCATCTAGGGCGGGGTGCGCCAGATCCGGACCCGGAGGACACGGATCCGGCTCCTCACCGGTCTTCAAGCTCGCCGACGGCCAGCCAAGATGCCAATCGAGAAGCAAAGCTCAACCTGGGAATAGTAGAGTAGAGGAGAGGAGAGGAGAGAGGAGGGCGAAGGGAGAAGCGCTCCTCCGAGCGGCGCGCAGCCAGCCGGCCAAGCGCACGCCCCGAGGTGGATCTCTGGCACGCCTGCGAGAAACTAGCTCAGCATTCCCAGCGCCCGCCAGATGCGCCCTTCATAGATTCGGGTCATGCTCAACCTCGCCGCCGCCGTCCTTGGGAGCTGCACGGGCATCCCGGTGGCTACCTCCAGCGGCGGCAAGGAGCAACGGCGAGGGAGAGGGGCTGGGATGGGGGGCTCGCCGCCCATGGCTTCGTTCGTTCCGCTGAAAAAACAAGGCGAAACACTGTTCCGGCGGATTTGTTGTGAGAGAAAACACTGTTCCGGCTGAAAAAGACGGATTATAAGAAAAGCGAACAGGGCCCATGTCGCCCTGTACGGATAGCGACGTGGGGGCCCGCCCGACACAGTCTCGTTCATAGAGTATATATTATGCATAAAATTATGTTTGAAAATGAAGACAAAAACATACTAGTTGAAGTATCTTTTTAGCCAGAGGTTTTGACACAACAACTAATGCTTATGCTTATGTCTTCTAAGATACTAGCCCGTGTGAAAGCAATAATGGTTTAAGGACCAGTAGATTCTAGGGAAAGGATGCACAGGGAAACTTTGTGGTCAGAGAGCGTAAAGGAGTACTACGGTGTAGAGATTTTTCATTGTTTGTGCGGACATGGATGCCTAGCGAGGCTAGGCCATTGATTTCGAAATCTAGCATCCAAGGATTGCTGCTTGGCAGGCTGGCAGGCCACGACCCAAAAATACAGCAAGTGCTAGCAGTGATAGGTGGTGTGGAGCCCAATGGAGGCAGGGGAAGGACTGAACCAGCGTGGTGTTAGTGCTGAAACAGAGGCTGTCCGGTGGCAGGGGGAGAGAGAGCTAAGACGAGACGACGACGACCCGTGACCGGCAGTCAGTCGTCCGAGTACGGCCTTGCCTCCTGTTGCTTGATGAATCCGTGCAGGGGTAGCTGGCTGGCGATCATTTGCATTGCATCTCGTGTGAACGCTGGGAGAAAGACGTTGCTGGCACGCAAAATTGATCACGCAACAACACGATAACTATCATATTTTCACAATGACGAGAGATTGCTTTGCGAGCAAAGCAACAAAGGATCCTCGCTTTCGTGGAGGTGAACCGACTGTTTTTCAGCGTAAAACGGTAAAGATGAACCAATCCCTAGGGTAGCTAGGGTTCGACAAGATTACGAACTACTATGCTAGAAAAAAGTAGATGTATTTTTGTGTTTGTCGATTGATCAGGCAATCGGCCGTGCCCCACACAAAATGTATATAGGGTGCCTGGTCTACGGCAATAGAGGAGTCCTATACATATACGTACAAGATTAATTATCCCTTGTACAAGCCTAGTAGAATATTCCTATTCCTAAGGCCCCGTTTAGTTCCGAAAATTTTTGGATTTTGGCTACTGTAGCATTTTCGTTTTTATTTGACAAAAGTTGTCCAATTATGAACTATTTTGGCTTAAAAGATTCGTCTCACGATTTCTCGGCTAACTGTGTAATTAGTTTTTTTTCGTCTACATTTATACTCCATGCATGTGCCGCAAGATTTGATGTGACGGGAAATTTTAAAAATTTTTGGTTTTTGGCTTGCATCTAAACGGGGCCTAACTCATCTGGTCATAGGGATCCGATATGTCTCAGAGTCCGATTGGAACTTTCCGTGTTAGGCCAGCCAAGGACAAATAACTAATAGATGCAAAATCCTTTTCCGTTCCCTTCCTCTGAGATCTCTCTTGCTTGCTTTCTCCAACACGTATGCTCCAGTATATATCTATCAAAATGACGCCTGATTGCACATGCATATTTCTGATCGTACCCCTTCACCAGCGCCTACTTCTTGATGTCAAACTGCCACCAGCCAGCACTTGCCAATCCAGAAGAATGTCCTTTTGCTCCTCTTGCATGCTGCTGCTAGACTAGCTAACAAACTCATCAGAATACTTGTCAGCGACCGATTTATTTTGCTCAAACATTAAATCGGTCAATGCAAATATTGCAGTAGCCTATGAACAGAACATTGCCAAAAACCAAATTTCACGATAAACCCGGGGCATCCAAATTATGATATCAACAGAAGTGTGTGGTGTTAGTGCTAGAGCAGGGTGGGGCAGTGGCAAAGGGTACCAACGAGCCTCCACCGCGAGTCAGTCTCAGTCGTCGGTTGCCTTTATATATGGCCATCGGGCCGGCCTGGCTCGGCACGGCCCGGGCACGGGCCAGGCACGGCCCGCTGGTGTCGGGCCGGCACGGCACGCCGTGCCCCCCGTGCCGTGCCTTACCGGGCCTCGTGCCCTGTTGACAGCCCAAGCACGGCCCCTCGGGCTGAAATTCGGGCCGTGCCGCCCGCACAGCCCGGCCAAAACTTGCGGGCCGTGCCAGCCCACAACCCAAATTGTAGAAAACCGCTCATCAGATTCTTAATCAACAGCACATTCATAATTTTGACAAGTCATTCACAGAATCACAAAAACAACTTAACTATTTAACAACTTAACAGCAAGACTCAAACACAACAAAAGACAGAGATTTAAAGATAGAAATGAGCTGTGTGCAATGCTGCCTCATTAAAAACCTTTTTGGGTAAAACTCACCCTTGTGAGAAACCCCAAAAAGGGAAAAAGAGTGCAGCACAGCTCTTATAATGTTCAAATGTTCACAATACAAATACCAGATACAAGCATTATATCTCAACTCTCAAGCCTCACAGGTCTCAATCTCAACTCTCTCAAACTGAACTCTCAACTCTCAGCTCTCAGGTAGCAGCAGAAGCAGAAGCAACAGAAGCACTTGCAGATGTGCTAGCAAAAGGAGGCCCAGATCCATCTTTAGGAACATCAAGATACAGATTCTCAAAGGACTCTGCCAGCTCTTGGTTGTCAGCAGAATGTTGAAGTCTTCTATCACCCAGCTCCCAGTCCTTGATGCAAGCAAGCATCTCCACATGTTCAGGCAGAAGTCTTCGGCGCCGCTCCTCAATAATCCTTCCTGTTAAACTGAAACATGATTCTGAAGAGACAGTAGAAACAGAAACAGCCATAATATCTCTTGCCATTATAGAAAGAACAGGATAGGTTAGTTTGTGGTCACGCCACCAGAGAAGCAAATCAAAATCATCCTCATATGCAGTGACATTGTCACTATCCAGATAAGTTGTGAGCTCACAAGCAACAGAGGCAGCAGATTGAGTTGAAGTGGAGACAGAGGCAGGGGGAGGATGACCAACAACAGCTGATGATCCAGGGCCGCCAAAGATCCTTCCCCATGCTTGTTTCCTCTTACCTGAGTTGACTGCAGGATGTATAGGCCTTTGAGACCTTGTAGAACCATACTTGCTGTCATACTTGGCAAATAACTTGTAAATTTCAGTTTTAACATCAGCATAATATTTATTGTAATCAACACCAATGTTCTCTTTAAGTATTACCAGCACATTAAACAAACCTCTCAACTTAGCTCTAGGATCAAGAATGAAAGCAATAGAATATAACAGAGGTATATTTTCCCAATACTTAAGATATTTAAGCTTCATAGGATAGACAACAGCCATTAGATTTGATCTTTTTCACTTTCATGCAAATGATGAGCAATGTCAAGCATATGGTGCAGAATTAGTGGACTAGTTGGATAGTAAACACCAGATAGAACACATGTTGATTCATAAAATAATTTCAGGAACTCCAATATCTTGGCAGCAATGAGCCAATGTCTTGGAGTCAACAATGTGCAGCCAAAATTTGCATTAATGAACACAGAAAAAACCTCCTTGTAAGGTAGCAAGTGTTTAAGCATAAGGTATGTAGCATTCCATCTCACATCCATATCTAAACTAAACTTTCTAGGTCTAACACCCTGAGCATTGCAATAATTCTTAAACATGGCAATTCTGTGATTAGATTAATTTAAGAAGTTAATAGCAGTTCTAAAATCCTCTGTGTAAGTTTTAAATCTCTTTAAACCAGATTTCACAATTAAATTAATGATATGGCAAGCACACCGCTGATGCATAAGATTATATTTACGCTTATTAGGATCTGATGAAGTAGGTGTTGGATCAGAACCTAAATAACATGCAAACATGGGTGTCAAAGTCTCCATTGCCTTAGCATTGGAGGAAGCATTGTCTAGAGTAACAGAATAAATCTTGTCAATCATACCAAATTCCTGAACCACACAAGCAATTTTTTCAGAAATGTTCTCACCAGTGTGCTTCACCTCAATCAACCTGAGGCCAATTACCTTTTTCTGTAGCTCCCAATCTGCACTCACATAATGAGCAACTACACTAATGTAGTCCTCCTTAGCATTTCCAGACCATATGTCAGATGTCAAAGCAACAGATGATGCACCAGACAACATGATTCTTAAGCATATTACGACGTTCAGTAAATAGAGCACGAAGGTCTCTAGTGGTGGACTGTCTAGACACCCTACGAAACCTAGGGTTATGAGCACGTTGAATGTACTCCTCAAATGCATCTGTATCACTAATACCCAAAGGCAAATCAAGCCTAGCAATCAATCTGCAGAGTTCAGTTCTAGCTACCTCAGGTTTATAATCCCAGTTATGCACAGAACCATCAGGATTGTAAGATAGCCTAGATTGAACCCTATCACGTTGATCAGTTTTCTGCCTACAAGAGTTCTGGTGCCTCTTCAAGTGACCAGTGCCAGCACTAGATCTAGCAGACAAGGTTGACTTACACATTTTACATTTAGCTTTAGTGCAAATCTGTACTCCATTCACAGTCTCAAATATCTCTTCAAAATCATCCCAGACAGGAGATTTATGCTTACCAACCTTACCATTACCAGCAGCAGCAACAGATGGAACAGAGCCATTGGAGTTGGAGCCAACCGGGTTCGCAGACGCCGTCGCCCCTTCACCACCGTCGCCGTCTCCGAGATCGACACCGAACAACGTAGCAGCGTCATCATGGATGTCGTCGTCGTTCTCGCCCTCAGGGGCCATGCCAGGCGGAAGCTCGCCATCGTCTTCAGCCATGGCCGCCTCTCCAACACCGTACCTCAACGGTGCGGGTGGCCGCCTTGCTCCTCGCTCTATACCGCAGCTAGAGCTTGAAGCATCGGCTACCGACCTGCGAAGGAGGAAGGAATAGATCAGTTAGAGATCTCATCAAAAAAAGAAGAAAGATGGGGATTAGGGTTAGCCGGTTAGGGTTAGGGTTAGGTGCTTACCTTCGCAACCGGAGCCCGGTGCCGGAGAAGAAGACGACGACGGCCCCGCGGCCAGAGAAGACGACACAAGGTAAGCAAGGACGGCGAGCGGCGGAGGAGGGACAAATAGGGTCAACAAACTCACATAATCACCGAGATCTAGAGGGGAGAAAGGTAGATGGAGAAGGGAGAGGTAGAGAGGGTGAGGAGCACGCCGGCAGCGGCGGTTCGAGGTCACCGGAGTCGGGGTCGATGACAGCACAGTGGATACGGTCATACGGCGAGGCGAGAGTGCGAGCGGCGGCTGCGGCGCAGTGGACTGGAGAGTGGAGAGCAGGAGAGGAGAGGAGTCAATCGAGTGATTTAGGTTTAGGGTTTGTGAGGGGCGCGGGCGCCGGCTGCCTGCCTGCCTCGCGCTTATATGGCAGGGGGAGGCCGGGAGGCCAAAGCGCCGTTGGCCGCTGGGCCACTAGCAGGCCGCGCGGGAGCCGGGAGCTGCTGTCGGGCCGACCTCGGGCCGACGGCTTATTACCGTGCCGGGCCGTGCCAGCCTGCGGGCTTGCGCAACGGCCCAGGCACGGCCTGTAGCTGCGTGCCGGGCCAGCCCGGGCCCAGAGACCCTCGTGCCGGGCCGGACTCGTGTCGGGTCAAAATAGCGGGCCGTGGGCCGAGCTACCGGGCCTCGGGCTGCATGGCCAAGTATAGTTGCCTTGCTTGGTTGTAAAAAATAAAGCAGCTGATCTCCGGTCGATGCATGGTGGTTGTCGACTTGGACATTGGACACTGCGTCTTTAATTTTGCACACAGAGATAGTTTCTTAAGAGAAACTACAGTAGGTTCTATACTTAAGTCTCCATAGCTAAATATAGGTGTCAATGTCCAAAGGCCAACTCTAACAGGATCCTCGTATTTAGATGCGTACCCAAATTCTCCTTCTGGCTCCCATTACCAAAGGCCCTGGGGAAGGGCCCCAAATTTCTATTGGGGCAGTTCCTCCATCCCGCCCAAGCCCGGATCCGGTGGCGCATCCTCCTTTTTTCGCTTCCCCATCGCCGGTGGAACTCCTGCTCTGCTCAACTCGGCCGGGAACCCCTCCCGCAAGCACGGTGCCACTGTCTGTGCCATGCTCGCAATGGTCGATGCCGAAGACCGGCACTGCCTATGCCCTACTCACGGTGGCCAGGGCCACCTTCGTCCGACGCCCGCCTCTTGCCCTGTGTGGCCACCCCAGCCAGCTCCCTATCCTCATGTCGGTGAGGCCGCTTGGCCTTGTTTGTTTCCCCCTCCTAAACTTAGTCCCTATCACATCGGATGCTTGGACACATGCATGGAGTATTAAATATAGACTAATTACGAAACTAAATGCACAGATTGAGACTAATTTGTGAGACGAATTTTTTAAGCCTATTAATCCATGATTTCACAATGTGGTGCTACAGTAAACATGTGCTAGTGACGGATTAATTAGGCTTAATAAATTCGTCTTGCGGATCACTGAGGACTTGTATAATTTGTTTTTTGCGTAAATTGCACGGCCGGGTCCTTAAAATATTGGGCTGATTTTGTCTGGGTCCCCAAACTATGAAATCGCACTCTTGGCTCCCCAATCGACTTAATTTGGTCCATCTAGGTCCTAAACAGCCCAGGCGGTGTCAAGCAGTCGACGTGGCTGTCCACGTACGCAGAGGAGGCACGTGAGGCACACGTGACCCTTGGCAACTACTGGCTTTTTAGCAAGAAGGCCCCGGACGATCTCATCTTCTCCCACTCACTCCTTTCCTTTCTCTCGGACCTCGATGAAAGGGGGAAAAGGGGCGGAGCGTGGCGACACTGACGACTGGTGCCGTTCATGGAGGCGGCGCTTGCAGAGAGCGAGTACGACCCGATGGCCACCCCTTGAGGGCCCTCTAGGCGCGGATGATGGGGGAGATGGCTGCCGAATCGAGCTCGGTGGCGATGACCAGGAGGCACGGTGATGAGCCACGACTGATTACGTGCCCGAGGTGCCATCGTCATAAGGTAGTAAAGTGCCGTTCGAAGCAGTCGTGGTCCTTGGATCAGATCTTCTACACCTACATAGATCACAATGTAAGTTAGGTTTGCCAGTTTGAGTTCATTCCAAATCCGAGTATTAGAGTCCAAGTTTTTTAGTATGTGTGCTTTGTCTGTTTGATGAATCTGCAGAAGGATGGAACTGGTTGCCCATTTTTCCTTTGGGAGGCAAGATACATCAACCACTTGGAGATAGAAGTAGTAAAAGAAAAGGCAGCTGAGATGCAATCTAATGAAGTTACTAAGAGCCTGTTGGAGAAGAATGTCGACCTAGGAAATGGAGATGCCACAGCTATTGAAGTAGAGCATGCCACAGCTGTTGAAGTAGAGCTTAGAACTTTGATCAATATAGGATATGATATTACAGGGCTCTTGAAATGCATTCTCTGTATGTGCTTGATAATTGTAGTTGTGCAACTGATGCTGGTGTTTGTTCAGATGAAGAAGTGAATGGTGAATGTGAAGTAGGTTTGAGGAGTAGGAATGCTTTTGTTTATGTGTGAACTTGTAATATTTCCATGTAAGAACCGGTAATGCTTTATGGTATTGATCATGTATGTTATCTGACTGCAATTTGTAGCATTTGTGACTGCAATTTTAGAAGAACACATTTCACTTATGCAAACTGCATTATGATGCTTAGCAACCAAAGTTGTACATCCAGTCATGAAATTGTACATCCAGTCATGAAGTTTGTAGATTAAGACAATGGCATTGCATCACATGCATACAACCATCTACACTTGGACAGCTGCACCTTAGTGTAGGCATCCCTATACAAGATGTCTAGACTTTTGGCATGCATACTAGTGTTTTATGCATTACAAAAGATGTTGCTATCCACAAAAGCAACTATACTGCTACCATATTCCATGTTGCTATCAATAAAAGGCAACTATATCGCTTTCCTATTTCAGTCACAAAAGTCAGGTTGGCATGTCCACAGTTTCATGCAGCATTTTCAGATGTGGTCTTCTTTCCTTGAACTCGTCCAGTCTTCTTGCCCTTCTTCCCTCCACCTTGTCTAGCTTCTTTGCTCTTGCTGGCAGTAGTTACTTTCTTCTTGTTCACTCTTGCCCTGCCTGCTTTAGTTGCAACAGTGATAACTACTAGTCTTGCAGTTGACTGGTTGGATTGAATGAAGGTAGAGTCTGGCAAGGGTCCCAACTGCTGATTTAGGCTGCTGCATTGAGTGGGCTACAGGCGGCAAGAAAAATGTAGAATTGAGATTAGTAGAGTAAAATTGGTCATGCAAACGGCAGAGTAAAATTAAAATCACCACAAACCCTGAGAGAGCATCTATTAAAGCATTGTTTCTTGTGTCATCTCTACCCTATTCCTAAGGCTATACTCTATGATGGCCTTCCTCACAAGCTCAACTGTACCAAATACTTGCCCTACCCTGAATGATGGATTCAACAAATCTTCTTGCCGAAATTCCCTGAACCTGTTCCTATTGCTACCTTCATCAGAATCTGCCAAGTCAATATTTCCCTCTTCTGTTGATTCATCCTCATCTTCAACTGACATAGTCATAGATTGCTTCCTCTTGAGTTTGCTGCCCGCAGCCTTCTTCCATTTGAACATTTTACAACCCTTAGTTGCCTCTTCATTAAACACACTAGCATCGACATTGTCAGCAAACAGGTCATCATCAGAAAATCCAATCTCATAATCACTATCATTAAAGTCTGATTCATCTGAATTACTGTCATCTGCCTCAATGCCATCATGTACTGGATCTTGGTTCCACTTAGTGGCCTTCCTCAGGTTTGTGTAAAACACTGGCAATTTTCTCCCCTTCCTTCCTTTCAGCTGTCACAACCATAACAGGACTAAAGACCTTGGGCAAACTACATACATGATTTGTTACAATGTCATCCCAATTGATACCAAAACAAATCATATGTAGATGATCAAGATAAATGACCAGGTTCCTCACCCTATCAATCACAGACATCATGACCATTATGTCACTATCAGTCTCTATAAGTCTCAAAACCATCTGTTATTATATTCCCTGACAATAACCAATGCACCTTCAGTGTACGTGATTCCTTATCATAACCTAACTCTTCCACAAAATCCTTTATCCATAGGGGTGACCAAGTATAAACATCATACTGATCAAACCAGTCAATTTTTCCATCAAGGTAAGCACGGTTCTTCCGAACACCAACAAAAAAACCACCATGATGCACCTCTAGACTGAATTGGTTAGACCTTGGACCTATATTTCAATCAATTTTCAACATTCAGTTCAAAATTTTTTCTCATCCGTACCAAGAACCCTAGAACACCGCCATTCATGCCTACAAATCAACTACTTTCAAATGAAAATGGCCTAAATCTACCGTAATGTCCAACAAATCCATAGCAAAAACTCAATAGAGGGTCCAGATCAAGATAGGGTTTCTTCAAACTCACCGTATTCAGCCACCGGCTCTCCTTTCTGACACAATATGGCGGCCATCTCCTCCCCAACGCCCATGCCTAGAGGGCCCTCTAGGCGCGGCCGTCGAGTCGTCCTCGCTCTCCGTCCGTGCCGCCTCCGCAAACAGCTCCAGTCACCGGCGTCGCCACCCTTCGCCCCTTCTCCCCTTCGTCAAGATCTGAGAGTTATGGAAAGGAATGAGGTGGGAGAAGGTAAAGCATCGTGCGGGGGGCTTTTTGGCTAAAAAGCCAGCAGCTGCCGAGGGTCACATGTGCCTCACGTGTTCCACGTCGACTGCTTGACACCGCCATGGGCTGTTTAGGACCTAGATGGACCGAATTAAGTAGATTGAGGAGACAAGTGTGCGATTTCATAGTTTGGGGACCCAGACGAAATCAGCCCAATACTTTAAGGGACCGGCCGTGCAATTTAACCCTTGTTTTTTATTATTCCTATCTGAACACTCTCCACGTGACCACCCCAATGTGACACCCGATGTGACACCTCTAAACTTTAGCCCCTGGATTTACACATCCACGTAGCCGTGCAGCAATTAATCTTCGAGAACTGCTCCGGTACTTCTCTTTTTTAGAAAATTATATGCATCTCAAAGAATATATCTAAGAATTAACCTTTTTTTTGAGCAACTTCTAAGAATTAACTAAACATCTTCTTCAGTCTAGTCCATCTGGATCCCATATGGGCCTAACCCTTCCAAGCCCAGTCCAAATTCAATCCATTTGTTTTTATCGTCCGGATCCCCTTTGTTCGGAGTCGGACTAGCCAGTAGCCACGGAGACCCATCCTGGATGCGCATTATTTGCGTCGCTGCATCATGTCGTCGTCCTCACCGCAACGGCGCAGCCGCATTCGAACTCGCAGGAGTTGGCCCCGAAGTCATCCTCGCAGCCCTCTGAACGCCTTCCTGCGGTGCGGTGATCCGACCACTGGCGTAGTGAACTAGGCAATCACACGACGTATATACGTATACTGCATATGCAGAGAGCAGGATCGGAGACACACAAGGAGCCATATGCAAGCGTGGGCGTCTGGCAACGGCGGCCAGCGACGGAGCGGCCCGCACCTCTCCGTTCTAACTACAGGGCTGCCGTGGTGTTTAGCTTCATGAACGGCTTCTCCTCGTGAAGACAACAAGAATAAATTACTATAATACCCCTCCTTTTCTTTTACCTCTCTTTTTTTCCTCGTTTTCTTCGTGGGTGTCTTCTTAGTTCTTCCTGCAAGAGCCTTTCTTCCAGACAGCGCCTCTCCCGGTGGCCCTCCAGACGGCCCGTGCCCCTCTCGGCGCCATCTACCCCTTGTAGCGGCTCCCCAGCCATCGGCCCTCCAGGGGCCAACCGGCAGCGCTCCTCCCGGCGGCCAGCAGCAGCGCCCCTCACGGCATAGCCCCTCACGGTGGCAGGCATAGCCAGCGGCGGCGCCCCCTTTTTTTTTGTCACTCCAGCGGCGGCGCCCCAGACACCTTTTTTTTAACTCCAGCGGCGGCACCCCTTGACGCACGCCTGCATCACCGCGCGCCCGGCGGCCGCGTCTCACACCTCGGTGGCCTGCCCTTTCGGTTCCGGCCATGGCCGCGTGCGCCTCACGGCTGCGCACTACATGCTGACGTTACTGAGAGAGGGCAAATGCAGTCTTTTACGGAATTGGGGCCCACTTGTATCAGATGAAGCTGGGATAAGCAGATTTTTTTCATCTCTCTCCCACCCTATGCCTCTGTCAGAGGAGAGAAATAACAGCTTCACCCCATGAAGCTGTTTTGAAAAAAAGGGTGTTTGGCAAAAAGAATAGCTCACAACAGCTTATGCAGTTGTTGGTGAAGCTGTACCAAACAGGCCCTTAATCTTCATCTTCAGCGAATGTAGTCGATATTTGGCGACTTGATATGGCTCATCTTGTCGTACTAAGATGAGCTGCTGCCTATTAACAAAGACTCATACAAAAAATCCACTAAGGTCTTGTTCGGATAATGTCAGATTCACCTCAATTCATATGTGTTGGTGTGAATTGTGGTAGAATTTAGTTCAAGTTACACTCCAATCCACCTCAACACATGTGAACTGATGCGCATCCGACTATATCCAAAAATGTAGTTGTCATCAGAAAAAGTATCCGTTGGCTTTACACGAATGGGCTGGGAAGAACAAGATCATTATGTACATGCTACTTTTTTCCCCACAAAGATTATGTACATGCTATTTGACGGATATCTTCTTTTACAAGTGGAATTGTGAATTAGTCTGTCAGGCAATACAGGGTGTGTCGGGTACCGTAAAAAGGGGTCCCCTAAGCAAGAACCGAAAAAAATCGCTTAGACCTTGTAAATATCGAAGCCAAGAGACAACCATCGGCAAACCCCCACCTTATCCGTGGCCCAGCTGGACCACCCGGCCCACCTCGAATAATATCCGGGCCCCACCCGAAGCGGGCTCGGCCCAGAACGAAACCACCGAGGCCTCGGACGAGGTACCGATTCTCCGACTTGCCCAAGACCCGCGCGCAAGGCCTCGGACGAGGTACCGATTCTCCGACTCGCCCGAGACCCGCGCCACGAGGCCTTGACGAGGTAACCGATTCTCCGACTCACCCGAAGACCCTGCACCACGAGGCCTCGGGACGAGGTACCGATTCTCCGACTCGCCCGAGACCCGCGCCACGAGGCCTCGGACGAGCACCGCCAGTTACCGACTCGCTCGAGGCCGGCTCGCATCAACCCCCCGTCACTCGCCGCCTTGACCGACTTCTCTGTCAGGACGTCACATCCAACTATCGCGTCAACCACTCCCCCGACGTTAGCCGAAACGACGCACGATACAGCGGAGTGCCGATGAGACGGGAGTCACATCGACGCCATGCCGTCCGGGGACAGGACGGGGCAGGGGTTACCGGCCGCTGTGCTCGGCACTGTGCCCATGGCTGACACCCGTGCTGCACTACGCTGCCTAAACCCTGCTCCAAGGACAAGCGCGGCATGGAAAGTCAAGTCTGGGTCACTGTAGCCTCGGAATCGACGTACAAGACCAAGTGGCACCCTCCGAAGCCTCGGCTATCCGCTTCTGGGCTCCTGTAGCCTCGGGACTCGCACCCGCCAAGCCCCCCACAATGGTTCAAGCCTCTGCACCGACGGTGGCCTCGGCTCTCTGGTTGTCAGCACTCTGTGGACCGACACGTCGTCCGTGGTACGCTCCCTGCCCTGCATCAAGCTGCAGGAGCTCCCAACTTCGTGCACAGGGCCAAGCTCCTGTGGCCTCGGAATCAAGCGCACCCACGCCGTCACATCTACCCCGCCACCCTCCTGAGGAGTCGACTCCGGCGGAGTGGAGCCCGGCGATGGCACCATCCCCGTACCCCTTCGGGTTGGCATGCGCCGCCGCCTACCAACGTTTTGCCCTCGACCTCATCGCCACAGCCCCAACCCACACCCACGCTGGACTCCTCGGAGGAGGACGAGGCGTGGGCCAGAGCGGACTTCTCCGGGCCTTCGCGACCCTAAAAGCCATGCGCCGCTTCATGCGCCGAGCGACTACTGCTTAGGCACCTACTCCGACTCCGATGACGACGGCACTTACGATCCCACTCGTGAGTGCTTCAACGTCGAGCTCGGGATGTCGAGCGCGAGCGATGAGGACGAAGCGGCAGGCAGTCGCTCCCCCCCGCCCCACGAGGGGGCAGGCGATGCCACACCTCCACGCGTCGAGCCCCTGGCAGCGTAGGACGAGAACCCCGCCCCCGAGGAACTCCGACGCCTAGACCTAGAGCAGCTCCGGTGAGCTTCAGGCCAAAGTCGAACAAGACCGACTCCTTCTGCAGCAGCTTCGAGACACTCTCGAGCAAGAGCAGCGGGGTCGCGGTGATGGCGGAGCAAGCCCTGGCGGAGGGCTTGCGACGTCAACCACCGCATCAACAACGACGAAGGGGGCGAGCAACCCCCCATCTTCAATACGCTAGCCAGAACGTGGCGGCAGCGGCGATGCTACTACTCCCGGACAATGCCCGAGCCCTCTACCTCGAAGGGGCGACGGGTCCACGGCGAGCTCCGAGACCTCCTCGAAACCACCGCGGTACAGCAGGACGAAAGTTTCGGCCTCTTCGATGGCGTGGGGCGCCTCAGAACTACACGCGGCACCGCCTCGGTAGGATAGAGGAGGCCTCGGTTTCGTTCCCGAGCCTGCTCAGGCACAGACAGCCAATAAGGCCCCCCTTGGTGCACGACCGCCTCAGCGACCGACGCGAGGCGCAAGGCGACCACGAGCTAGCCAACGAGAAGGGCGCCATGGGAAGGGTCATACATCGTCGCCCAAGTGCTAAAGCACTGGGTCCTACAAGCTAGCCAACGAGAAGGGCGAAATCCTCACCAACGCTTGGAACATAGAACAGCTACGTCGCTTCTACCCTTAAATTTCCAAGCATTATATACATTGTTTCTCGAAATACAATAAGAAGCGTTCTTTATTTGTTCTAATTTTTCGGAGAAACCCCCCGAACCCATCGATGGGGGATCGGCGTTACGACAACGCTATAAGGGAGACTCGGCTCTACCTCTGCAGAGGTGCCCACCGTGGGGCTCGAACGAGACTCGACTCTGCCTCTGCAGAACCGAGCCTCCCTCAGGGGCTAGAAGGGGGGGACCCCCCTAAGTCCTAGTCACCGTTTTTAGTCGTTTTTTGAAAAAACTTTCTACGCCAAACTCTCTCGCGTACTCTGACAAAATCGATTGTAAAAAACCTAAGGACCGAATGAAAGTCTGTCTTAGGGCCAAAAGGTCAGCCGAGCCACGAGACGGCCTACGCCTCTGGGCTACGGCAACTCCCTCACCACCTTTTGCCGAAGGGCAGCTTAGGCTCGAGAAGTTTTTGCAAGAGATATGTTCAAAGACGAGACAGAGGGTAGAGGCTCGGAAATACAATAAAAAACAATTAAAGCGTATACACACAAGTACTTTAAAAGGCCTCGACGGCCACAAGCGTCATGTACAATATTGAAAGTCCTAATCTATTACATGGCCCCTTTGGCCCAGGTCAAAACTCAGGGTCGCCATAGTCGGCGGTCGGCGTAGGAGGAACCACCTCCTCTTCGAACAACCTAGTCAGTGCCGTGCCAGGGGCCTCAGAAGCCCTCCACCAGCTTCATGACATCCTCCTCGGCCTTCTCGTCATCATCAGGCATGATGTAACGTCGCTGATGGCCTCGAGTTTGATGCTGCGTAGTGCGTAGTGCGAGGAGACGATGGCCAGGGCGCGCTTGAGCCCATTGCAGCCCCCCGGAGCCGCCTCGTGGACTCGGCCGCGACAACGCGATCAAGCGACTCCGAGGGAGCTGCCCGATCGACCCCCTCGACCTCCAGGGCCTCGCAGGCGGTTGAGCGGTGCTCCACAGGTGTTGTGCTCCGAATCTCGAACTCGAGCACCGCCTGCACGCGATAGAGGCCTCAGCTGCCCGGAGGCCTCCTTCTCCAACCCTGCGCCAAGACAAGCAGGAGTAGGGTAAGCACGAAAGAAAGAAAAACAAGCCGAACAGGGGCGCAAGCCTATGAGACCACCCTCGGCTTTCTCCTCTAGTTTGGACCTCGACCCGAGAGGCCTCGGCTGCCCTGGAAGCCTCCCTCTCTAGCTCTGGTCCATCGGGGAGTTAGGGGTCAAACGCAAAAAGAACAAATAAAACAGCGGGTGGCTCAACAGGACTCACCCTCGGCCTTTTCCTTCCAGGCTAAGGCATCGACCGGGAGGCCATTGGCCACCTTGAAGCCTCCGCCAGGGCACCTTTAATCAGCAGGTGCGCGCCTGCTCCGCCCCTAGCTGCTCGGCAATGGCCTTGGCAGAGGCCGTGCTTGTTCGGCCCGGGACTGAAGGTGTCCTGCTCGCCAACCACCCGGGTCAGCTCCTCCTCCAGCTCCTTGATCCGCGCCAAGGGGCAGCTGCTCCGAGCCATGGGGCCGCCTCGGCCTTAAGTCAGCACAGCGAAGGCAGAGGTCCTCCACCACCGTGCTCCGCACACAGAAGCTCATTAGCATTGGCGAGCAGGACCTTCTGCTGCCGGAGCTAGTCCCAGAGTCCCTCTCCGCCGGAGGAAAGGAACATCGTTCCGATGGACGGGGCCTCGAGCTCCTGGATAGGCAGAACTAACATCAAGCACTGCGAGAAAAACTCGGGAAAAAGACGACACACACGAGAAAGAAAGCGCGTACCTGGGCAATGCTGGGCAGGTTGTCAGCCATGCGACAGCGTTGTCCGCAGCGGATGCTCTGTCAGACGGTGGAATGCTCGAAGGAGCCCCAGCGCCCCCCCTCGGCCGGTCCTCGAGGGCGAACAGAGGCTCCCCCTCAAGGTTGCCCTGGCTCCGCCACAAGACACGGGGGCTATCCCACCCGTGGGGCCGGGCGTACTCGGACGAGAGGGCGAGCTCCTCGCCAGAAGCAGAGCTAGCTGCTCCGCGGTGCTGGCACCTCAACGTCCGCCACTTCCTTCCCGGAAGTATCGTCAAAGGAGATTGAGTGACCTCCACCTCCGGGCGCTCCTACGACGGTGGTACCGAAGCTTGCCCCACCTCCGTCTCCGCATCCTGGGCCACCAGCTCCGCCACCTCGGCCACGGTGGTCCCGGGGAGCTCTAGCCTCCACACCTTGGCCTCGGTGGTCCTAGGAGCCCTGGCATCTGCCACCTCGGCATTGGAAGCCTAGAAGCCCGGCCTTCGCCACTCGGCCTCGGAGGTCCTAGGGGCCTCGGCCTCGCCCTCGGTGGCCTCAGGATTGAAGGAGCTCGGAGTCACCTGACTCGAGGGCCCAGCCTCGCGGGCATAGGCGCCTCCTCCCCGCCTGCTTCGTGGCCACTCGGTAGCCTCTCCTTGGGCAACGGCTCCTTAGGTCGGCCCTGCCGACACCGCGCACGCTGCATGGCGGCCTGCGCTGTCCGCACCCATAGGGGGGTAGAGCTGGAGCTCACCTTGAGCGCCTTATGTGGCGCCAGGGCGGACGCCTCGCCTGACGCTTCTAGCTAAAGACAAAACACTCACGAGGTCAGCATACGACCAAAGAACGAGTGGGAGATGCTACAAACTCCACTGACAAAACACTTACCTCGAACGGGGAAGCAATAGCCCCGCACCGTGTCCCTCGTCTCGACAATGGCGCGGTGGCGGCGGCGGTGGCACGGCCCCTGTGTCCGCCAGTACGGCCAGCCCTCGCCAAACTCCAACGCCCCTCGACCCTTATGGAGCGGGGTTGAGTTGCCCCCACCGTCGCCGCTCCACCTCCACCGTGAGCCCGTTCGAGCTGACAGTGCGCTTCCCCACCCGTGTCTCGGGCGTGTCGGCCTCGGCCCTAGGGGGCGATCGCCACCCGGCGTCCTCTCCTCCTCCTACTAGATGCCAGGCCGCTCGCGACGCCCCGGGCCGTCTCCCAGACGTAGGGAGATGGTCCAGGGGGACCCCACCCCGCCTCGCCTCTCATCGTCATCGCTCGAAGAATCCATCAACGGACGATGACAGAGACGGCTCTCCCGGGAGACCGTCGTGCTCTGTTGCCGATGACGTTTTCTAGCTCGTTGCGCTCGAGGCTCTTCCTCTTGCGTCTCCTGCCTCCTCGGCGTCCTTCCGCTCCTTGTACGCCTCGGCGTGCGCCCTGTTCTCCGCACACGCTCTGCGTTCCTCGGGAACGGGTGGCAGGGAGCTCGCACATCCCTCATCCCCTATAGGAACGATAAACGCAAATGAGGGAACAGATTGAAACACGTAAGGAGCAGGAGGCGACTCGGGGGCCGCAGCGACGTGTGACTCACCAGAGAGATGTACCCCCACGACGGGCGCATTGGAAACAGGGTCAAATCACTGCCCTCTGCCGCCCCTCCACCGCTCTCTTCACCCGAAGTAGAATCTCCTCGTCAGAAAGGGCGACGGGACAACCAGATGCCGTCGATCGGCTCACCCGACGTCATCTCGAACAGGCATTTCTACCGAGCCATCAGCGGCAGTACCTCTTAGCGGTGGAAGGCTGCCACGACCACAGCCGCCGTAAGGCCGCGGCTGCGTAGCCTCTCCAGCCCCAGCAGGAGCGGCTACAGTTTGGGCTGATCAGCCAACGAGACGCCGTACCCCACCTCTTGGCTGGCTCTCCACAACCCGCCCGGTATAGGGGGGAAGCCCACCGTCATCATTGCGGAGGTAGACCTAGCTGTTGTACCAGCAGCGGTTGGACGACGCGAGCTAAGGCCAGGATGTAGAAGGGCGCCTGTCTTGCGCACTTGGAGAGTGCAGCCGCCGGCTCAACGCCTTCCGCGTGCCCGTCGTGCCGCCGGCTTGGTGTTGAGCCTCGCCCGAAAGAAGTGGACCAGTCCTAGTGGGGGGCGATGCCTAGGTAGCCTGCAGATTGGTGACGAAGATGGCTGCCTGCGCGATGGAGTTGGGGTTGAAGTTGTGGAGCTCCAGCGCGTAATAATGCGGAAGCGCCGCCTGATGGTCCCGCCGCAGCGGATGCCGCGCTCGTGGAAGGCCACGAAGCTCACGATGTAGCCGTCGCATGGCCTCGCTCCGACTCGTTCACCGGAGCAAATCCCACTCTGGTCTGTGGGGTCGGTGACGGGGGAGGAGGCTGTCGTCGACGAGCGACTGCAGCAATCGCCGCGGAACACGTCGAACGAAACCCCAAGGATCCGCCTAGGACAAACAGCGCGCCGGCCATGGATGCGGTGGAGAATGCGGCTACGGTGGTAAGGCGTTGCTCTCGCTATCTCTCTCTCTCTCTCTCCTTTCCCTCCTTCTCCTTCTTCTCCCGGCGCTCTCTTCCTCTGTTCTTAGCAACCGCTCGAGGGCAGAAAGGGTGAATGCAGGCAAGGTAAGGAGGGGCGGGGCGCGGCTCATCACATATTATGGGGAAGGAAGAGGGCGAAACGGACGGGCGATGAAATCGGGGAAGTTTCCCTCAGATCTAGCGCCAGTTAATCCGGATTCTGACCAAACCACCACGCATCCACCTTTTTCTTATTAACCGCGCGCACACAGTAACGTCCCACGCCATACATTGCGTCGCATTCAGCCACAGCGACGGCAGGCGCCGTTCCGTCTCCTGAGGAACCGCCTCAAAGGCGGCACCCACGTCGCCAGCCGATGGGAAGGGAATACCCACCCGATTCCTTTCAGACTAAGGAACTGGGCACCGAGCCCGTTACGGTCCAGGGGTTCGAAGGCTGGGCCCCCGAGGGTCTCGATAGCGCCCCAGGACAAACAGGTCAGGGATGGCTATGGGCGGCCCATACATGGCTGAGGCCCAAGCAAGCAATTGCTTGGGATGCCTAAGTCGTGTCGAGACGACAGGGAGGTCTCTGAATGGGACACCGTAGGGAGGACACCGAACCCCGGGGCCAATCGAACTGCCCTAGGACCCACTAGAGAAGCCCCTATGTACTTTTGGAGTGTGTCTCTGAACCGCTAGCCGACCCCTATCGAAGATGGGGCACGGGCCTCCACTCGAACTTACCCGGTAACAGCTCACCGGAGGTGTCACTGCTCGCCCACCGAGGGTAGCCTGGCATACTCCACCCCTCCTTCCGAACGAAAAGGATGCGCGAGGGCCGCCACAAAAAAGACGAGAAACTTCTGATCGCCCCTCTCGCTCCAAGCAGAGGCTCGGGGGCTCTTCCTGAAACCAAGCTGAGACCAGCGACCCGAACTCGCATCGGGGCTCGGCAAACAAACCCTCCTTCCGAATGAAAGATGCGCGAGGGCCGCACAAAAAAAGACAGGGAAACTCCTGATCGCCCTCTCGCTCGGAGCGGGCTCGGGGGCTCTTCCTGCACTAAGCCGAGACCCAGCGACCCGAACTCGCAATCGGGGGCTCGGCAAACAAACCCTCCTTCCGAACGAAAAGGATGCGTGAGGGCCCGCACAAAAAAGATAGCGAAACTCCTGATCGCCTCTCGCTCGAGCAGAGGCTCGCGGCTCTTCCTGCAACTAAGCCGAGACCCCAGCGACCCGAACTCGCACTCAGGGGCTCAGCAAACAACCCCTCTTCCTAATGAAAAGGATGTGCGAGGTCGCACGAAAAGACAGGGAAATTCTGATCGCCCTTTGCTTCCGAGCAGAGGCTCGGGGCTATTCTGCAACCAAGCCGAGGCCCCAGCAACCCGAACTCGCACGAACGGGGGCTCAACCAAGCCAAGGCCCAGGCCCGAACTCGCAGGGGGCTCGACAAACGTGATAAAACCCCTCACTCAACATGAAAAAGGCCCTGAGAAATAAATCCACTCCTCCAGGGCCTCGGGGGCTACACCCGGCGGGTGCACTCGCGCGCACCCACTGAAGCCTCGAGTACGAAACACATCCGCCAGGAGCTCCCGGAGCCAAGTCTCGTCAAAACCTTAGGGAGACGCGTGCGCTCTCCCGAGGCTCGGGGGCTACTGTCGGGTACCGTAAAAAGGGGTCCCCAGCAAGAACCGAAAAATCGCTTAGACCTTGTAAATATCGAAGCCAAGAGACAACCACGGCAAACCCCACCTTATCCGAGGCCGGTGGGCCGCCCGGCCCACCTCGAAACAATACCGGGCCCACCCGAAAGTTGGCTCGGCCCAGTAGACAAACCACGAGGATCAAGAGAGACGGGCGGTACCGATTCTCCGACTCGCCCGAGACCCCGCGCGTAGGCGCGCCACGAGGCCTCGGAAAAGGTACCGATTCTCGGCCTCGCCGAGACCCCGCGCAAGGCCTCGGACGAGGTACCGATTCTCCGACTCGCCGAGACCCCATGCCGTGAGGCCTCGGATGAGCACAGTTACCGACTCGCTCGAGGCCGGTCGGCATTCAACCCCGTCACGCCGCCTTGACCGACTTCTCTGGCGGGACGTCATCAACTAACGCGTCAACCACTCCGCGACGCAGCCGAACGACAGCACGATACAGCGGAGTGGCCGACGAGACGGGAGGGTCAATCGACGCCATGTCGTCCGGGACAGGACGGGCAGGGGTTACCGGCACTGTGCTCGGCACTGTTGCCACGGCTGACACCGTGTGCACTGTGTGCCTAAACCTGCTCCAAGGACAGCGCGGCATGGAAAGTCAAGTC